>NW_026737722.1:0-33844 GCF_949786415.1 Peromyscus eremicus | reverse complement strand
AATGGAGTTGAATCACATGCAGTTTCTGGTCCTATGAGCAAGTGTTGTTTTCTGGTAAGGAAAGTCACTATTGCGCTCCCATTGCCATACACAGTGCAAATAGCCCTCCCGTCTGTTCCCAGCAAGTACAGTGTATTGGACTGAAGAGGAGCTACTGTTCTTCTCAGTTTCCCAAGCAGAGTTGAACTAAATAAGGCCCGTGTGTGTAGGAAGCACAGTTCTTTTTCTCTGAGCAAGCTCACTGTTCTGGCCCTATAGGAAACACAGTAGAGTAGAAGAGTGCTCTTTTCTCAAAAGCAGAGTGTGTTTCTTGTAAGGCGAGCTAGCGTTTGTTTCCCAGTCCTAAATGGATTTGAATCACATGCAGTTACTGGTCCTACGACCAAGAGTTGTTTTCTGGTAAGGAAAGTCACTATTGCGCTCCCATTGCCATACACAGTGCAAATAGCCCCCTCCCCGTCTCCTCCGAGCAAGTACAGTGTATTGGACTGAAGAGGAGCAACTGTTCTTGTCAGTTTCCTAAGCAGAGTTGAACTAGATTTGGCCCGTGTGTGTAGGAAGCACAGTTCCTTTTTTCTGAGCAAGCTCACTGTTCTGGCCCTATAGGAAACACAGTAGAGTAGAAGAGTGCTCTTTTCCAAAAGCAGAGTGTGTTTCTTGTAAAGCGAGCTAGAGTTTGTTTCCCAGTCCTAAATGGAGTTGAATCACATGCAGTTTCTGGTCCTACGAGCAAGCGTTGTTTTCTGGTAAGAAGAGTCACTATTGCGCTGCCATTGCCATACACAGGACAGATAGCCCTGGCGTCTGTTCCCAGCAAGTACAGTGTATTGGACTGAAGAGGATCTACTGTTCTTGTCAGGTTCCTAAGCAGACTTGAACTAGATATGGCCGTGTGTGTAGGAAGCACAGTTTTTTTGTTCTGATCAAGCTCAATGTTCGGAACACATAGGAAACACAGTAGAGTAGAAGAGTGCTCTTTTTTCAAAAGCAGAGTGTGTTTCTTGTAAGGTGACCTAGCGTTTGTTTCCCAGTCCTAAATGGAGTTGAGTCACATGCAGTTTTTTTCCTACGAGCAAGAGTTGTGTTCTGGTAAGACGAGTCACTATTGTGCTCCAATTGCCATACACAGTACAAATAGCTCTTGCGTCTGTTCCCTTCAAGTACAGTGTATTGGACTGAATAGGAGCCACTGTTCTTGTCAGTTTCCTAATCAGAGTTGAACTACATATGGCCCGTGTGTGTAGGAAGCACAGTTCTTTTGTTCTGAGCAAGCTCACTGTTCGGACCCCATAGGAAACACAGTAGAGTAGAAGAGTGCTCTTTTCTCAAAAGCAGAGTGTGTTTCTTGTAAGGCGAGCTAGCGTTTGTTTCCCAGTCCTAAATGGAGTTGAATCACATGCAGTTTCTGGTCCTACAAGCAAGAGTTGTTTTCTGGTAAGAAGAGACAATATTGCGCTGCAATTGCCATACACAGGTCAAATAGCACTGGCGTCTTTTCCCAGCAATTACAGTGTTTTGGACTGAAGAGGAGCTACTGTTCTTGTCAGTTTCCTAAGCAGACTTGAACTAGATATGGCCGTGTGTGTAGGAAGCACAGTTTTTCTGTTCTGAGCAAGCTCACTCTTCGGAACCCATAGGAAACACAGTAGAGTAGAAGAGTGCTCTTTTCTCAAAAGCAGAGTGTGTTTCTTGGAAGGCAAGCTAGCGTTTGTTTCCCAGTCCTAATTGGAGTTGAATCACATGCAGTTTCTGGTCCCACGAGCAAGAGATGTTTTATGTTAAGAAGAGTCACTATTGTGCTCCAATTGCCATACACAGTACAAATAGCTCTTGCGTCTGTTCCCTTCAAGTACAGTGTATCAGACTGAAGAGGAGCTACTGTTCTTGTCAGTTTCCTAAGCAGAGTTGAACTTGTTATGGCCCGTGTATGTAGGAACCACAGTTCTTATGTTCTGAGCAAGCTCACTGTTTGGACCCCGTAGGATACACAGTAGAGTAGAAGAGTGCTCTTTTCTCTAAAGCAGAGTGTGTTTCTTGTAAGGTGAGCTAGCGTTTGTTTCCCAGTCCTAATTAGAGTGGAATCACATGCAGTTTCTGTTCCTACGAGCAAGAGTTGTTTTCTGGTAAGGAAAGTCACTATTGCTCTCCCATTTCCATACACAGTGCAAATAGCACATGCATCTGTTCCCAGCAAGTACAGTGTATCGGACTGAAGAGGAGCAACTGTTCTTGTCAGTTTCCTAAGCAGAGTTGAACTAGATATGGCCCGTGTGTGTAGGAAGCACAGTTATTATGTTCTGAGCAAGCTCACTGTTCTGGCCCTATAGGAAACACAGTAGAGTAGAAGAGTGCTCTTTTCTCAAAAGCAGAGTGTGTTTCTTGCAAGGCGAGCTCGCGTTTGTTTCCCAGTCCTAAATGGAGTTGAGTCACATGCAGTTTTTGGAACTACGAGCAAGAGTTTTTTTCTGGTAAGAAGAGTCACTATTGCACTGCCATTGCCATACACAGGACAAATAACACTGGCGTCTTTTCCCAGCAAGTACAGTGTATTGGACGGAAGAAGATCTACTGTTCTTGTCAGGTTCCTAAGCAGACTTGAACTAGATATGGCCATGTGTAGGAAGCACAGTTTTTTTGTTCTGAGCAAGCTCACTGTTCAGAACCCACAGGAAACACAGTAGAGTAGAAGAGTGCTCTTTTCTCAAAAGCAGAGTGTGTTTCTTGGAAGGCGAGCAAGCGTTTGTTTCCCAGTCCTAAATGGAGTTGAGTCACATGCAGTTTTTTGTCCTACGAGCAAGAGTTGTATTCTGGTAAGAAGAGTCACTATTGTGCTCCAATAGCCATACACAGTGCAAATAGCACTCGCGTCTGTTCCCAGCAAGTACAGTGTATCAGACTGAAGAGGAGCAACTCTTCTTCTCAGTTTCCTAAGCAGAGTTGAACTAGATATGGCCCGTGTGTGTAGGAAGCACAGTTCTTTTGTTCTGAGCAAGCTCACTCTACGGACCCCATAGG
This sequence comes from Peromyscus eremicus, assembly GCF_949786415.1. Classification (NCBI taxonomy): domain Eukaryota; kingdom Metazoa; phylum Chordata; class Mammalia; order Rodentia; family Cricetidae; genus Peromyscus; species Peromyscus eremicus. The sequence goes on along the minus strand of NW_026737722.1, from coordinate 30,829 downwards.
AAACACAGTAGAGTAGAAGAGTGCTCTTTTCTCAAAAGTAGAGTGTGTTTCATGTAAGGCGAGCTAGCATTTGTTTCCCAGTCTTAAATGGAGGTGAATCACATGCAGTTTCTGGTCCTATGAGCAAGTGTTGTTTTCTGGTAAGGACAGTCACTATTGCGCTTCCATTGCCATACACAGTGCAAATAGCACTCGCGTCTGTTCCCAGCAAGTACAGTGTATCGGACTGAAGAGGAGCTACTGTTCTTTTCAGTTTCCTAAGTAGAGTTGAACTAGATATGGTCCGTGTTTGTAGGAAGCACAGTTCTTTTGTTCTGAGCAAGCTCACTGTTTGGACCCCATAGGAAACACAGTAGAGTAGAAGAGTGCTCTTTTCTCTAAAGCAGAGTGTGTTTCTTGTAAGGCGAGCTAGCGTTTGTTTCCCAGTCTTAAATGGAGTTGAATCACATGCAGTTTTTTGTCCTACGAGCAAGAGTTGTATTCTGGTAAGAAGAGTCACTATTGTGCTCCAATAGCCATACACAGTGCAAATAGCACTCGCGTCTGTTCCCAGCAAGTACAGTGTATCAGACTGAAGAGGAGCAACTCTTCTTCTCAGTTTCCTAAGCAGAGTTGAACTAGATATGGCCCGTGTGTGTAGGAAGCACAGTTCTTTTGTTCTGAGCAAGCTCACTCTACGGACCCCATAGGAAACACAGTAGAGTAGAAGAGTGCTCTTTTCTCAAAAGTAGAGTGTGTTTCATGTAAGGCGAGCTAGCATTTGTTTCCCAGTCTTAAATGGAAGTGAATCACATGCAGTTTCTGGTCCTATGAGCAAGTGTTGTTTTCTGGTAAGGACAGTCACTTTTGCGCTTCCATTGCCATACACAGTACAAATAGCACTCGCGTCTGTTCCCAGCAAGTACAGTGTATCGGACTGAAGAGGAGCTACTGTTCTTTTCAGTTTCCTAAGTAGAGTTGAACTAGATATGGTCCGTGTTTGTAGGAAGCACAGTTCTTTTGTTCTGAGCAAGCTCACTGTTTGGACCCCATAGGAAACACAGTAGAGTAGAAGAGTGCTCTTTTCTCTAAAGCAGAGTGTGTTTCTTGTAAGGCGAGCTAGCGTTTGTTTCCCAGTCTTAAATGGAGTTGAATCACATGCAGTTTCTGGTCCTATGAGGAAGAGTTGTTTTCGGGTAAGGAAAGTCACTATTGCTCTCCCATTGCCATACACAGTGCAAATAGCACATGCGTCTGTTCCCAGCAAGTAGAGAGTATTGGACTGAAGAGGAGCAACTGTTCTTGTCAGTTTCCTAAGCAGAGTTGAACTAGATATGGCCCGTGTCTGTAGGAAGCACAGTTATTATGTTCTGAGCAAGCTCACTGTTCTGACCCTATAGGAAAAACAGTAGAGTAGAAGAGTGCTCTTTTCTGTAAAGCAGAGTGTGTTGCTTACAAGGCGATCTCGCATTTGTTTCCCAGTCCTAAATGGAGTTGAATCACATGCAGTTTCTGGTCCTATGAGCAAGAGTTGTTTTCTGGTAAGGAAAGTCACTATTGCGCTCCCATTGCCATACACAGTGCAAATAGCCCTCCCGTCTGTTCCCAGCAAGTACAGTGTATTGGACTGAAGAGGAGCTACTGTTCTTCTCAGTTTCCCAAGCAGAGTTGAACTAAATAAGGCCCGTGTGTGTAGGAAGCACAGTTCTTTTTCTCTGAGCAAGCTCACTGTTCTGGCCCTATAGGAAACACAGTAGAGTAGAAGAGTGCTCTTTTCTCAAAAGCAGAGTGTGTTTCTTGTAAGGCGAGCTAGCGTTTGTTTCCCAGTCCTAAATGGATTTGAATCACATGCAGTTACTGGTCCTACGACTAAGAGTTGTTTTCTGGTAAGGAAAGTCACTATTGCGCTCCCATTGCCATACACAGTGCAAATAGCCCCCTCCCCGTCTCCTCCGAGCAAGTACAGTGTATTGGACTGAAGAGGAGCTACTGTTCTTGTCAGTTTCCTAAGCAGAGTTGAACTAGATTTGGCCCGTGTGTGTAGGAAGCACAGTTCCTTTTTTCTGAGCAAGCTCACTGTTCTGGCCCTATAGGAAACACAGTAGAGTAGAAGAGTGCTCTTTTCCAAAAGCAGAGTGTGTTTCTTGTAAAGCGAGCTAGAGTTTGTTTCCCAGTCCTAAATGGAGTTGAATCACATGCAGTTTCTGGTCCTACGAGCAAGCGTTGTTTTCTGGTAAGAAGAGTCACTATTGCGCTGCCATTGCCATACACAGGACAGATAGCCCTGGCGTCTGTTCCCAGCAAGTACAGTGTATTGGACTGAAGAGGATCTACTGTTCTTGTCAGGTTCCTAAGCAGACTTGAACTAGATATGGCCGTGTGTGTAGGAAGCACAGTTTTTTTGTTCTGATCAAGCTCAATGTTCGGAACACATAGGAAACACAGTAGAGTAGAAGAGTGCTCTTTTTTCAAAAGCAGAGTGTGTTTCTTGTAAGGTGACCTAGCGTTTGTTTCCCAGTCCTAAATGGAGTTGAATCACATGCAGTTTTTTTCCTACGAGCAAGAGTTGTGTTCTGGTAAGACGAGTCACTATTGTGCTCCAATTGCCATACACAGTACAAATAGCTCTTGCGTCTGTTCCCTTCAAGTACAGTGTATTGGACTGAATAGGAGCCACTGTTCTTGTCAGTTTCCTAATCAGAGTTGAACTACATATGGCCCGTGTGTGTAGGAAGCACAGTTCTTTTGTTCTGAGCAAGCTCACTGTTCGGACCCCATAGGAAACACAGTAGAGTAGAAGAGTGCTCTTTTCTCAAAAGCAGAGTGTGTTTCTTGTAAGGCGAGCTAGCGTTTGTTTCCGAGTCCTAAATGGAGTTGAATCACATGCAGTTTCTGGTCCTACAAGCAAGAGTTGTTTTCTGGTAAGAAGAGACAATATTGCGCTGCAATTGCCATACACAGGTCAAATAGCACTGGCGTCTTTTCCCAGCAATTACAGTGTTTTGGACTGAAGAGGAGCTACTGTTCTTGTCAGTTTCCTAAGCAGACTTGAACTAGATATGGCCGTGTGTGTAGGAAGCACAGTTTTTCTGTTCTGAGCAAGCTCACTGTTCGGAACCCATAGGAAACACAGTAGAGTAGAAGAGTGCTCTTTTCTCAAAAGCAGAGTGTGTTTCTTGGAAGGCAAGCTAGCGTTTGTTTCCCAGTCCTAATTGGAGTTGAATCACATGCAGTTTCTGGTCCCACGAGCAAGAGATGTTTTATGTTAAGAAGAGTCACTATTGTGCTCCAATTGCCATACACAGTACAAATAGCTCTTGCGTCTGTTCCCTTCAAGTACAGTGTATCAGACTGAAGAGGAGCTACTGTTCTTGTCAGTTTCCTAAGCAGAGTTGAACTTGTTATGGCCCGTGTATGTAGGAACCACAGTTCTTATGTTCTGAGCAAGCTCACTGTTCTGGCCCTGTAGGAAACACAGTAGAGTAGATGAGTGCTCTTTTCTCTAAAGCAGAGTGTGTTTCTTGTAAGGCGAGCTAGCGTTTGTTTCCTACCTCTAAATGGAGTTGAATCACATGCAGTTTCTGGTCCTGTGAACAAGAGTTGTTTTCTGGTAAGGAAAGTCATTATTGCGCTCCCATTGCCCTACACAAGGCAAAGAGCACTTGCGTCTTTTCCCAGCAAGTACAGTGTATTGGACTGAATAGGAGCTACTGTTCTTGTCAGTTTCCTAAGCAGAGTTGAACTAGATATGGTCCGTGTGTGTAGGAAGCACAGTTCTTTTGTTCTGAGCAAGCTCACTGTTAGGACCCTATAGGAAACACAGGGGAGTAGAAGAGTGCTCTTTTCTGTAAAGCAGAGTGTGTTTCTTGTAAGGCGAGCTAGCGTTTGTTTCCCAGTCCTAAATGGAGTGGAATCACATGCAGTTTCTGATCCTATGAGCAAGAGTTGTTTTCTGGTAAGGAAAGTCACTATTGCGCTCCCATTGCCATACACAGTGCAAATAGCCCCACCTCTCTTCCCAGAAAGTACAGTGTATTGGACTGAAGAGGAGCTACTGTTCTTGTCAGTTTCCTAAGCAGAGTTGAACTAGATATGGCCCGTGTGTGTAGGAAGCACAGTTCTTATGTTCTGAGCAAGCTCACTGTTCTGGCCCTATAGGAAACATAGTAGAGTAGAAGAGTGCTCTTTTCTCAAAAGCAGAGTGTGTTTCTTGGAAGGCGAGCAAGCGTTTGTTTCCCAGTCCTAAATGGAGTTGAGTCACATGCAGTTTTTTGTCCTACGAGCAAGAGTTGTATTCTGGTAAGAAGAGTCACTATTGTGCTCCAATAGCCATACACAGGACAAATAGCACTGGCGTCTGTTCCCAGCAAGTACAGTGTATCAGACTGAAGAGGAGCAACTCTTTTTCTCAGTTTCCTAAGCAGAGTTGAACTAGATATGGCCCGTGTGTGTAGGAAGCACAGTTCTTTTGTTCTGAGCAAGCTCACTCTACGGACCCCTTAGGAAACACAGTAGAGAAGAAGAGTGCTCTTTTCTCTAAAGCAGAGTGTGTTTCTTGTAAGGCGAGCTAGCGTTTGTTTCCCAGTCCTAAATGGAGTGGAATCACATGCAGTTTCTGGTCCTACGAGCGAGAGTTGTTTTCTGGTAAGGAAAGTCACTATTGCGCTCCCATTGCCATACACAGTGCAAATTGCACATGCGTCTGTTCCCAGCAAGTACAGTGTATCGGACTGAAGAGGAGCTACTGTTCTTTTCAGTTTTTTAAGTAGAGTTGAACTAGATATGGTCCGTGTGTGTAGGAAGCACAGTTCTTATGTTCTGAGAAAGCTCACTGTTCTGGCCCTATAGGAAACACAGTAGAGTAGAAGAGTGCTCTTTTCTCAAAAGCAGAGTGTTTTTCTTGTAAGGCGAGCTCGCATTTGTTTCCCAGACATAAATGGAGTTGAGTCACATGCAGTTTTTGGTCCTACGAGCAAGAGTTGTTTTCTGGTAAGAAGAGTCACTATTGCGCTCCAAATGCCATATACAGTGCAAATAGCATTCGCGTCTGTTCCCAGCAAGTACAGTGTATTGGAGTGAATAGGAGCTACTGTTCTTGTCAGTTTCCTAAGCAGAGTTTAACTAGATATGGTCCATGTGTGTGGGAAGCACAGTTATTTTGTTCTGAGCAAGCTCACTGTTTGGACCCCATAGGAAACACAGTGGAGTAGAAGAGTGCACTTTTCTCAAAAGCAGAGTGTGTTTCTTTTAAGGCGAGCTAGCGTTTGTTTCCCAGTCCTAAATGGAGTTGAATCACATGCAGTTTGTGGTCCTACGAGCAAGATTTGTTTTCTGGTAAGGAAAGTCACTATTGTGCTCCCATTGCCATAAACAGTGCAAATAGCCCTCGCGTCTGTTCCCAGCAAGTACAGTGTATCGGACTGAAGAGGAGCTACTGTTCTTGTCAGTTTCCTAAGCAGAATTGAACTAGGTATGACCCGTGTGTTTAGGAAGCACAGTTATTATGTTCTGAGCAAGCTCACTGTTCTGGCCCTATAGGAAACACAGTAGAGTAGAAGAGTGCTATTTTCTCTAAAGCAGAGTGTGTTTCTTGTAAGGCGAGCTAGCGTTTGTTTCCCAGTCCTAAATGGAGTTGAATCACATTCAGTTTCTAGTTTTACGAACAAGAGTTGTTTTCTGGTAAGGAAAGTCACTAATGTGCTCCAAATGCCATATACACTGCAAATAGCACTCGCGACTGTTCCCAGCAAGTACAGTGTATTGGACTGAATAGGAGCTACTGTTCTTGTCAGTTTCCTAAGTAGAGTTGAACTAGATATGATCCATGTGTGTAGGAAGCACAGTTCTTTTGTTCTGAGCAAGCTCACTGTTCGGACCCCATAGGAAAAACAGTAGAGTAGAAGTGTGCTCTTTTCTCTAAAGCAGAGTGTGTTTCTTGTAAGGCGAGCTAGCCTTTGTTTCCCAGTCCTAATGGAGTGGAATCACATGCAGTTTCTGGTCCTACGAGCAAGAGTTGTTTTCTGGTAAGGAAAGTCACTATTGCGCTCCCATTGCCATACACAGTGCAAATAGCACATGCGTCTGTTCCCAGCAAGTACAGTGTATTGGGCTGAAGAGGAGCTACTGTTCTTTTCAGTTTCCTAAGCAGAGTTGAACTAGATATGGCCCGTGTGTGTAGGAAGCACAGTTCTTATGTTCTGAGCAACCTCACTGTTCTGGCCCTACAGGAAACACAGTAGAGTAGAAGAGTGCTCTTTTCTCAAAAGCAGAGTGTGTTTCTTGTAAGGCGAGCTAGCGTTTGTTTCCCAGTCCTAAATGGAGTTGAATCGCATGCACTTTCTGGTCCTACGAGCAAGAGTTGTTTTCTGGTAAGGAAAGTCACTATTGCGCTCCCATTGCCATACACAGGACAAATAACACTGTTGTCTGTTCCCAGCAATTACAGTGTATTGGACTGAAGAGGAGCTACTGTTGTTGTCTGGTTCCTAAGCAGAATTTAACTAGGTATGGCCGTGTGTGTAGGAAGTACAGTTTTTTTGTTCTGAGCAAGCTCACTGTTCAGACCCCATAGGAAACGCAGTAGAGTAGAAGAGTGCTCTTTTCTCAAAAGCAGAGTGTGTTTCTTGTAAGGCGAGCTAGCGTTTGTTTCCCAGTTTTAAATGGAGTTGAATCACATGCAGTTTCTGGTCATACGAGTAAGAGTTGTTTTCTGGTAAGAAGAGTCACTATTGTTTTCCCATTGTCATTCACAGGCCAAATAGCACTGGCGTCTGTTCCCAGCATGTACAGTGTATTGGACTGAAGACGATCTACTGTTCTTGTCAGGTTCCTAAGCAGAGTTGAACTAGATATGGTCCCTGTGTGTAGGAAGGACAATTCTTTTGTTCTGAGCAAGCTCACTGTTTGGACCCCATAGGAAACACAGTAGAGTAGATGAGTGCTCTTTTCTCAAAAGCAGAGTGTGTTTCTTGTAAGGCGAGCTAGAGTTTGTTTCCCAGTCCTAAATGGAGTTGAATCACATGGAGTTTCTGTTCCTACGAGCAAGAGTTGTTTTCTGGTGAGAAGAGTCACTATTGTGCTCCCATTGTTTTACACAGGGCAAATAGCACTCGCCTCTGTTCCCAGCAAGTACAGTGTATTGGACTGAATAGGAGCTACTGTTCTTGTCAGTATCCTAAGCAGAGTTGAACTAGATGGGGCCCGTGTGTTTGGGAAGCACAGTTCTTTTGTTCTGAGCAAGCTCACTGTTCTGGCCCTATAGGAAACACAGTAGAGTAGAAGAGTGCTCTTTTCTCAAAAGCAGAGTGTGTTTCTTGTAAGGAGAGCTAGCATTTGTTTCCCAGTCCTATATGGAGTTGAATCACATGCAGTTTCTGTTCCTACGAACAAGAGTTGTTTTCTGGTAAGGAAAGTCACTATTGCGCTCCCATTGCCATACACAATGCAAATAGCACTCGCGTCTGTTCCCAGCAAGTACAGTGTATCGGACTGAAGAGGAGCTACTGTTCTTGTCAGTTTCCTAAGCAGAGTTGAACTAGATATGGTCCATGTGTGTAGGAAGCACAGTTCTTTTGTTCTGAGCAAGCTACTGTTTGGACCTCATAGGAAACACAGTAGAGTAGAAGAGTGCTCTTTTCTCAAAAGCAGAGTGGAGTATGTTTCTTGTAAGGCGAGCTAGCATTTGTATCCCAGTCCTAAATGGCGTTGAATCACATGCAGTTTGTGGTCCTACGAGCAAGAGTTGTTTTCTGGTAAGGAAAGTCACTATTGCGCTCTCATTGCCATACAAAGTGTAAAGAGCACTCGCGTCTGTTCCCAGGAAGTACAGTGTATTGGACTGAAGAGTAGCTACTGTTCTTGTCAGTTTAATAAGCACAGTTGAACTACATATGGTACGTGTGTGTAGGAAGCACAGTTCTTTTGTTCTGAGCAAGCTCACTATATGGACCCATAGGAAACAAAGAAGAGTAGAAAAGTGCTCTTTTCTCTAAAGCAGTGTGTTTCTTGTAAGGCGAGCTAGCGTTTGTTTCCCAGTCCTAAATGGAGTGGAATCACATGCAATTTCTGGTCCTATGAGCAAGAGTTGTTTTATGGTAAGGAAAGTCACTATTGCGCTCCCATTGCCATACACAGTGCAAATAGCACATGCGTCTGTTCCCAGCAAGTACAGTGTATTGGACTGAAGAGGAGCTACTGTTCTTCTCAGTTTCCTAAGCAGAGTTGATCTAGATATGGCCCGTGTGTCTAGGAAGCACAGTTCATTTGTTCTGAGCAAGATCACTGTTCTGGCCTTATAGGAAACACAGTAGAGTAGAAGAGTGCTCTTTTCTCAAAAGTAGAGTGTGTTTCTTGTAAAGGCGAGCTAGCGTTTGTTTCCTAGTCCTAAATGGAGTTGAATCACATGCAGTTTCTGGTCCTACGAGCAAGAGTTGTTTTCTGGTAAGGAAAGTCACTATTGTGCTCCCAATGACATACACAGTGCAAATAGCACTCGCGTCTGTTCCCAGCAAGTACAGTGTATCGGACTGAAGAGGAGCTACTGTTCTTGTCAGTTTCCTAAGCAGAGTTGAACTAGATATGGCCCGTGTGTAGGAAGCACAGTTCTTTTGTTCTGAGCAAGCTCACTGTTCTGGCCCTATAAGAAACACAGTAGAGTAGAAGAGTGCTCTTTTCTCTAAAGCAGAGTGTGTTTCTTGTAAGGTGAGCTAGCCTTTGTTTGCCAGTCCTAAATGGAGTTGAATCACATGCAGTTTCTGGTCCTACAAGCAAGAGTTGTTTTCTGATAAAAAGAGTCACCATTGCACTGCCATTGCCATACACAGGACAAATAGCACTGGTGTCTGTTCCCAGCAAGTACAGTGTATTGGACTGTAGAGGATCTACTGTTCTTGTCAGGTTCTTAAGCAGAATTGAACTAGATATGGCCGTGTGTGTAGGAAGCACAGTTCTTTTGTTCTGAGCAAGCTCATTCTTCGGACCCCATAGGAAACAGAGTAGAGAAGAAGAGTGCTCTTTTCACAAAAGCAGAGTGTGTTTCTTGTAAGTCGAGCTAGCGTTTGTTTCCCAGTCCTAAATGGAGTTGAGTCACATGCAGTTTTTTGTCCTACGAACAAGAGTTGTTTTCTGGTAAGACGAGTCACTATTGTGCTCCAATGCCATACACAGTGCAAATAGCACTCGCGTCTGTTCCCCGCAAGTACAGTGTATCGGACTGAAGAGGAGCTACTGTTCTTGTTTGTTTCCTAAGCAGACTTGAACTAGATATGGCCTTGTGTGTAGAAAGCACAGTTCTTTTGTTCTGAGCAAGCTCACTGTTCGGACCCCATAGGAAACACAGTAGAGTAGAAGAGTGCTCTTTTCTCAAAAGCAGAGTGTGTTTCTTGTAAGGCGAGCTAGCATTTGTTTCCCAGTCCTAAATGGAGTTGAATCACATGCAGTTTCTGGTCCTACAAGCAAGAGTTGTTTTCTGGTAAGGAAAGTCACTATTGTGCTCCCATTGCCATACACAGTGCAAATAGCACTCGCGTCTGTTCCCAGCAAGTACAGTGTTTCGGACTGAAGAGGAGCTACTGTTCTTGTCAGTTTCCTAAGCAGAGTTGAACTAGTTATGGCCCGTGTGTAGGAAGCACAGTTTTTTGTTCTGAGCAAGCTCACTGTTCTGGCCCTTTAGAAAACACAATAGAGTAGAAGAGTGCTCTTTTCCCTAAAGCAGAGTGTGTTTCTTGTTAGGCGAGCTAGCGTTTGTTTCCCAGTCCTAAATGGAGTTGAATCACATGCAGTTTCTAGTGTTACGAGCAAGAGTTGTTTTATGGTAAGAAGAGTCACTATTGCGCTGCCATTGCCATACACAGGACAAATAGCACTGGCATCTGTTCCCAGCAAGTACAGTGTATTGGACGGAAGAGGATCTACTTTTCTTGTCAGGTTCTTAAGCAGAATTGAACTAGAGATGGCCGTGTGTGTAGGAAGCACAGTTCTTTTGTTCTCAGCAAGCTCACTGTTCTGGCCCTATAGGAAACACAATAGAGTAGAAGAGTGCTCTTTTCTCTAAAGCAGAGTGTGTTTCTTGGAAGGCGAGCTAGCGTTTGTTTCCCAGTCTTAAATGGAGTTGAATCACATGCAGTTTCTAGTCCTTCGAGCAAGAGTTGTTTTATGGTAAGAAGAGTCACTATTGCGCTCCCATTGCCCTACACAAGGCAAATAGCACTCGCGTCTTTTCCCAGCAAGTACAGTGTATTGGACTGAAGAGGAGCTACTGTTCTTGTCAGTTTCCTAAGCAGAGTTGAACTAGATATGGCCCATGAGTGTAGGAAGCACAGTTCTTTTGTTCTGAGCAAGCTCACTGTTCGGACCCCATAGGAAACACAGTAGAGTAGAAGAGTGCTCTTTTCTCAAAAGCAGAGTGTGTTTCATGTAAGGCGAGCTAGCATTTGTTTCCCAATCCTAAATGGAGTTGAATCACATGCAGTTTCTGGTCTTATGAGCAAGAGTTGTTTTCTGGTAAGGAAAGTCACTATTGCGCTCCCATTGACATACACAGTGCAAATAGTACTCGCGTCTGTTCCCAGCAAGTACAGTGTATTGGACTGAAGAGGATCTACTGTTCTTGTCAGTTTCCTAAGCAGAGTTGAATTAGATATGGCCCGTGTGTAGGAAGCACAGTTCTTTTTTTCTGAGCATGCTCACTGTTCTGGCCCTATAAGAAACAAAGTAGAGTAGAAGAGTGCTCTTTTCTCTAAAGCAGAGTGTGTTTCTTGTAAGGTGAGCTAGCCTTTGTTTGCCAGTCCTAAATGGAGTTGAATCACATGCAGTTTCTGGTCCTACAAGCAAGAGTTGTTTTCTGGTAAGAAGAGTCACTATTGCGCTGCCATTGCCATACACAGGACAAATAGCACTGGCGTCTGTTCCCAGCAAGTACAGTGTACTGGACTGAAGAGGATCTACTGTTCTTGTCAGGTTCTTAAGCAGAATTGAACTAGATATGGCCGTGTGTGTAGGAAGCACAGTTCTTTTGTTCTGAGCAAGCTCACTGTTCAGACCCCATAGGAATCACAGTAGAGTAGAAGAGTGCTCTTTTCTCAAAAGCAGAGTGTGTTTCTTGTAAGGCGAGCTAGCGTTTGTTTCCCAGTCCTAAAAGGAGTTGAGTCACATGCAGTTTTTTGTCCTACGAGCAAGAGTTGTTTCCTGGTAAGACGAGTTACTATTGTGCTCCAATTGCCATACACAGTGCAAATAGCACTCGTGTCTGTTCCCCACAAGTACAGTGTATTGGACTGAAGAGGATCTACTGTTCTTGTCCATTTCCTAAGCAGAGTTGAACTAGATATGGCCAGTGTGTGTAGGAAGCACAGTTCTTATGTTCTGAGCAAGCTCACTGTTCTGGCCCCAGAGGAAACACAGTAGAGTAGAAGAGTGCTCTTTTCTCTAAAGCAGAGTGTGTTTCTTGTAAGGCGAGCTAGCGTTTGTTTCCCAGTCCTAAATGGAGTTGTGTCACTTGCAGTTTTTTGTTCTACAGCAAGAGTTGCTTTCTGGTAAGACGAGTCACTATTGTGCTAAAATTGCCATACACAGTACAAATAGCACTCGCGTCTTTTCCCAGCAAGTACAGTGTATTGGACTGAAGAGGAGCTACTGTTCTTGTCAGTTTCCTAAGCAGAGTTGAACTAGATTTGGCCCGTGTGTGTAGGAAGCACAGTTCCTTTTTTCTGAGCAAGCTCACTGTTCTGGCCCTATAGGAAACACAGTAGAGTAGAAGAGTGCTCTTTTCCAAAAGCAGAGTGTGTTTCTTGTAAAGCGAGCTAGAGTTTGTTTCCCAGTCCTAAATGGAGTTGAATCACATGCAGTTTCTGGTCCTTCGAGCAAGCGTTGTTTTCTGGTAAGAAGAGTCACTATTGCGCTGCCATTGCCATACACAGGACAGATAGCCCTGGCGTCTGTTCCAAGCAAGTACAGTGTATTGGACTGAAGAGGATCTACTGTTCTTGTCAGGTTCCTAAGCAGACTTGAACTAGATATGGCCATGTGTGTAGGAAGCACAGTTTTTTTGTTCTGATCAAGCTCAATGTTCGGAACACATAGGAAACACAGTAGAGTAGAAGAGTGCTCTTTTTTCAAAAGCAGAGTGTGTTTCTTGTAAGGTGACCTAGCGTTTGTTTCCCAGTCCTAAATGGAGTTGAGTCACATGCAGTTTTTTGTCCTACGAGCAAGAGTTGTGTTCTGGTAAGACGAGTCACTATTGTGCTCCAATTGCCATACACAGTACAAATAGCTCTTGCGTCTGTTCCCTTCAAGTACAGTGTATTGGACTGAATAGGAGCCACTGTTCTTGTCAGTTTCCTAATCAGAGTTGAACTACATATGGCCCGTGTGTGTAGGAAGCACAGTTCTTTTGTTCTGAGCAAGCTCACTGTTCGGACCCCATAGGAAACACAGTAGAGTAGAAGAGTGCTCTTTTCTCAAAAGCAGAGTGTGTTTCTTGTAAGGCGAGCTAGTGTTTGTTTCCCAGTCCTAAATGGAGTTGAATCACATGCAGTTTCTGGTCCTACAAGCAAGAGTTGTTTTCTGGTAAGAAGAGTCAATATTGCGCTGCAATTGCCATACACAGGTCAAATAGCACTGGCGTCTTTTCCCAGCAATTACAATGTATTGGACTGAAGAGGATCTACAGTTCTTGTCACGTTCCTAAGCAGAATTGAACTAGATATGGCCGTGTGTGTAGGAAGCACAGTTCTTTTGTTCTGAGCACGCTCACTGTTCGGACCACATAGGAAAGACAGTAGAGTAGATTTGTGCTCTTTTCTCAAAAGCAGAGTGTGTTTCTTGTAAGGCGAGCTAGCGTTTGTTTCCCAGTCCTAAATGGAGTTGAGTCACATGCAGTTTCTGGTCCTACGAGCAAGAGTTGTTTTCTGGTAAGGAAAGTCACTATTGCGCTCCCATTGCCATACACAGGGTAAATAGCACTGGCGTCTGTTCCCAGAAAATACAGTTTATCAAACTGAAGAGGAGCTACTATTCTTGTCAATTTCCTAAGCAGAGTTGAACTAGATATGGTCGGTGTGTGTAGGAAGCACAGTTCTTTTGTTCTGAGCAAGCTCACTGTTTGGAACCCAAGGGAAACACAGTAGAATAGAATCGTGCTCTTTTCTCAAAAGCAGAGTTTGTTTCTTAGAAGGCGAGCTAGCGTTTGTTTCCCAGTCCTAAACGGAGTTGAGTCACATGCAGTTTTTTGTCCTACGAGCAAGATTTGTTTTCTGGTAAGACGAGTCACTATTGTGCTCCAATTGCTATACACAGTGCAAATAGCACTCGCGTCTGTTCCCCGCAAGTACAGTGTATTGGACTGAAGAGGAGCTACTGTTCTTGTCAGTTTCCTAAGCAGAGTTGAACTAGATATGGTCCGTGTGTGTAGGAAGCACAGTTCTTTTGTTCTGAGCAAGCTCACTGTTTGGACCCCATAGGAAACACAGTAGAGTAGAAGAGTGCTCTTTTCTCTAAAGCAGAGTGTGTTTCTTGTAAGGCGAGCTAGCGTTTGTTTCCCAGTCCTAAATGGAGTGGAATCACATGCAGTTTCTGGTCCTACGAGCAAGAGTTGTTTTCTGGTAAGGAAAGTCACTATTGTGCTCCCCTTGCCATACACTGTGCAAATAGCTCTCGCGTCTGTTCCCAGCAAGTACAGTGTATCAGACTGAAGAGGAGCTACTGTTCTTGTCAGTTTACTAAGCAGAGTTGAACTTGTTATGGCCCGTGTGTGTAGGAAGCACAGTTCTTATGTTCTGAGCAAGCTCACTGTTCTGGCCCTATTGGAAACATAGTAGAGTAGAAGAGCGCTCTTTTCTCAAAAGCAGAGTGTGTTTTTGTAAGGCGAGCTAGCGTTTTTTTCCTAGTCCTAAATGGAGTTGAATCACATGCAGTTTCTGGTCCTATGAGCAAGAGTTGTTTTCTGGTAAGGAAAGTCACTATTGCGCTCCCATTGCCCTACACAAGGCAAATAGCACTCGCGTCTTTTCCCAGCAATTACAGTGTATTGGAATGAATAGGAGCTACTGTTCTTGTCAGTTTCCTAAGCAGAGTTGAACTAGATATGGTCCGTGTGTGTAGGAAGCACAGTTCTTTTGTTCTGAGCAAGCTCACTGTTTGGACCCCATAGGAAACACAGTAGAGAAGAAGAGTGCTCTTTTCTCTAAAGCAGAGTGTGTTTCTTGTAAGGCGAGCTAGCGTTTGTTTCCCAGTCCTAAATGGAGTGGAATCACATGCAGTTTCTGGTCCTATGAGCAAGAGTTGTTTTCTGGTTAGGAAAGTCACTATTGTGCTCCCATTGCCATATACAGTGCAAATTGCACATGCGTCTGTTCCCAGCAAATACAGTGTATCGGACTGAAGAGGAGCTACTGTTCTTTTCAGTTTTTTAAGCAGAGTTGAACTAGATATGGCCCGTGTGTGTAGGAAGCACAGTTCTTATGTTCTGAGCAAGCTCACTGTTCTGGCCCTACAGGAAACACAGTAGAGTAGAAGAGTGCTCTTTTCTTTAAAGCAGAGTGTGTTTCTTGTAAGGCGAGCTCGCATTTGTTTCCCAGACATAAATGGAGTTGAGTCACATGCAGTTTTTGGTCCTACGAGCAAGAGTTGTTTTCTGGTAAGAAGAGTAACTATTGCGCTCCAAATGCCATATAGAGTGCAAATAGCACTCGTGTCTGTTCCCAGCAAGTACAGTGTATTGGAGTGAATAGGAGCTACTGTTCTTGTCAGTTTCCTAAGCAGAGTTTAACTAGATATGGTCCATGTGTGTGAGAAGCACAGTTATTTTGTTCTGAGCAAGCTCACTGTTTGGACCCCATAGGAAACACAGTGGAGTAGAAGAGTGCACTTTTCTCAAAAGCAGAGTGTGTTTCTTTTAAGGCGAGCTAGCGTTTGTTTCCCAGTCCTAAATGGAGTTGAATCACATGCAGTTTGCGGTCCTACGAGCAAGAGTTGTTTTCTGTTAAGGAAAGTCACTATTGCGCTCCCATTGCCATACACAGTGCAAATAACCCTCGCGTCTGTTCCCAGCAAGTACAGTGTATCGGACTGAAGAGGAGCTACTGTTCTTGTCAGTTTCCTAAGCAGAATTGAACTAGATATGACCCGTGTGTTTAGGAAGCACAGTTATTATGTTCTGAGCAAGCTCACTGTTCTGGCCCTATAGGAAACACAGTAGAGTAGAAGAGTGCTATTTTCTCTAAAGCAGAGTGTGTTTCTTGTAAGGCGAGCTAGCGTTTGTTTCCCAGTCCTAAATGGAGTTGAATCACATGCAGTTTCTGGTTTTACGAACAAGAGTTGTTTTCTGGTAAGGAAAGTCACTATTGCGCTCCAAATGCCATATACACTGCAAATAGCACTCGCGTCTGTTCCCAGCAAGTACCCTGTATTGGACTGAATAGGAGCTACTGTTCTTGTCAGTTTCCTAAGTAGAGTTGAACTAGATATGGTCCATGTGTGTAGGAAGCACAGTTCTTTTGTTCTGAGCAAGCTCACTGTTCGGACCCCATAGGAAAAACAGTAGAGTAGAAGTGTGCTCTTTTCTCTAAAGAAGAGTGTGTTTCTTGTAAGGCGAGCTAGCCTTTGTTTCCCAGTCCTAATGGAGTGGAATCACATGCAGTTTCTGGTCCTACGAGCAAGAGTTGTTTTCTGGTAAGGAAAGTCACTATTGCGCTCCCATTGCCATACACAGTGCAAATAGCACATGCGTCTGTTCCCAGCAAGTACAGTGTATCGGGCTGAAGAGGAGCTACTGTTCTTGTCAGTTTCCTAAGCAGAATTGAACTAGATATGGCCCGTGTTTGTAGGAAGCACAGTTCTTATGTTCTGAGCAACCTCACTGTTCTGGCCCTACAGGAAACACAGTAGAGTAGAAGAGTGCTCTTTTCTCTAAAGCAGAGTGTGTTTCTTGTGAGGCGAGCTCGCGTTTGTTTCCCAGTCCTAAATGGAGTTGAGTCACATGCAGTTTTTGGTCCTACGAGCAAGAGTTGTTTTCTGGTAAGAAGAGGCACTATTGCGCTGCCATTGCCATACACAGGACAAATAGCACTGGCGTCTGTTCGCAGCAAGTACAGGGTATTGGACTGAAGAGGATCTACTTTTCTTGTCAGGTTCCTAAGCAGAGTTGAACTAGATATGGCCGTGTGTGTAGGAAGCACAGTTCTTTTTTTCTGAGCAAGCTCACTGTTCTGGCCCTACAGAAAACACAGTAGAGTAGAAGAGTGCTCTTTTCTCAAAAGCAGAGTGTGTTTCTTGTAAGGCGAGCTAGCGTTTGTTTCCCAGTCCTAAATGGAGTTGAATGGCATGCACTTTCTGGTCCTACGAGCAAGAGTTGTTTTCTGGTAAGGAAAGTCACTATTGCGCTCCCATTGCCATACACAGTGTAAATAGCCCCACCTCTCTTCCCAGAAAGTACAGTGTATTGGACTGAAAGGAGCTACTGTTCTTGTCAGTTTCCTAAGCAGAGTTGAACTAGATATGGCCCGTGTGTGTAGGAAGCACAGTTCTTTTTTTCTGAGCAAGCTCACTGTTCTGGCCATATAGGAAACACAGTAGAGTAGAAGAGTGCTCTTTTCTCAAAAGCAGAGTGTGTTTCTTGTAAGGCGAGCTAGCGTTTGTTTCCCAGTCCTAAATGGAGTTGAATCACATGCAGTTTGTGGTCCTACGAGCAAGAGTTGTTTTCTGGTAAGGAAAGTCACTATTGCGCTCCCATTGCCATACACAGGACAAATAACACTGTTGTCTGTTCCCAGCAAGTACAGTGTATTGGACTGAAGAGGAGCTACTGTTCTTGTCTGGTTCCTAAGCAGAATTTAACTAGGTATGGCCGTGTGTGTAGGAAGTACAGTTTTTTTGTTCTGAGCAAGCTCACTGTTCAGACCCCATAGGAAACGCAGTAGAGTAGAAGAGTGCTCTTTTTTCAAAAGCAGAGTGTGTTTCTTGTAAGGCGAGCTAGCGTTTGTTTCCCAGTTTTAAATGGAGTTGAATCACATGCAGTTTCTGGTCATACGAGTAAGAGTTGTTTTCTGGTAAGAAGAGTCACTATTGTGTTCCCATTGTCATTCAAAGGCCAAATAGCACTGGCGTCTGTTCCCAGCATGTACAGTGTATTGGACTGAAGACGATCTACTGTTCTTGT
Source organism: Peromyscus eremicus (assembly GCF_949786415.1). Taxonomy (NCBI): domain Eukaryota; kingdom Metazoa; phylum Chordata; class Mammalia; order Rodentia; family Cricetidae; genus Peromyscus; species Peromyscus eremicus. The sequence continues at coordinate 13,698 of NW_026737722.1, read as the reverse complement.
CAGGTTCCTAAGCAGAATTGAAATAGATATGGCCGTGTGTGTAGAAAGCACAGTTCTTTTGTTCTGAGCAAGCTCACTGTTTGGACCCCATAGGAAACTCAGTAGAGTAGAAGAGTGCTCTTTTCTCAAAATCAGAGTGTGTTTCTTGTGAGGCGAGCTCGCGTTTGTTTCCCAGTCCTAAATGGAGTTGAGTCACATGCACTTTTTGGTCCTACGAGCAAGAGTTGTTTTCTGGTAAGAAGAGGCACTATTGCGCTGCCATTGAGATATACAGGACAAATAGCACTGGCGTCTGTTCCCAGCAAGTACAGGGTATTGGACTGAAGAGGATCTACTGTTCTTGTCAGGTTCCTAAGCAGACTTGAACTAGATATGGCCGTGTGTGTAGGAAGCACAGTTCTTTTTTTCTGAGCAAGCTCACTGTTCTGGCCCTACAGAAAACACAGTAGAGTAGAAGAGTGCTCTTTTCTCAAAAGCAGAGTGTGTTTCTTGTAAGGCGAGCTAGCGTTTGTTTCCCAGTCCTAAATGGAGTTGAATGGCATTCACTTTCTGGTCCTATGAGCAAGAGTTGTTTTCTGGTAAGGAAAGTCACTATTGCGCTCCCATTGCCATACACAGTGCAAATAGCCCCACCTCTCTTCCCAGAAAGTACAGTGTATTGGACTGAAGAGGAGCTACTGTTCTTGTCAGTTTCCTAAGGAGAGTTGAACTAGATATGGCCCGTGTGTGTAGGAAGCACAGTTCTTTTTTTCTGAGCAAGCTCACTGTTCTGGCCATATAGGAAACACAGTAGAGTAGAAGAGTGCTCTTTTCTCAAAAGCAGAGTGTGTTTCTTGTAAAGTGAGCTAGAGTTTGTTTCCCAGTCCTAAATGGAGTTGAATCACATGCAGTTTCTGGTCCTACGAGCAAGAGTTGTTTTCTGGTAAGGAAAGTCACTATTGCGCTCCCATTGCCCTACACAAGGCAAATAGCACTCGCGTCTTTTCCCAGCAAGTACAGTGTATTGGACTGAATAGGAGCTACTGTTCTTGTCAGTTTCCTAAGCAGAGTTGAACTAGATATGGTCCGTGTGTGTAGGAAGCACAGTTCTTTTGTTCTGAGCAAGCTCACTGTTAGGACCCCATAGGAAACACAGTAGAGTAGAAGAGTGCTCTTTTCTCTAAAGCAGAGTGTGTTTCTTGTAAGGCGAGCTAGCGTTTGTATCCCAGTCCTAAATGGAGTGGAATCACATGCAGTTTCTGATCCTATGAGCAAGAGTTGTTTTCTGGTAAGGAAAGTCACTATTGTGCTCCCATTGCCATACACAGTGCAAATAGCCCCACCTCTCTTCCCAGAAAGTACAGTGTATTGGACTGAAGAGGATCTACTGTTCTTGTCAGTTTCCTAAGCAGAATTGAACTAGATGTGGCCCCTGTGTGCAGGAAGCACAGTTCTTTTGTTTTGAGGAAGCTCACTGTTTTGGCCCTATAGGAAACACAGTAGAGTAGAAGAGTGCTCTTTTCTCAAAAGCAGAGTGTTTTTCTAGTAAGGCGAGCTAGAGTTTGTTTCCCAGTCCTAAATGGAGTTGAATCACATGGAGTTTCTGTTCCTACGAGCAAGAGTTGTTTTCTGGTGAGAAGAGTCACTATTGTCCTCCCATTGTTTTACACAGGGCAAATAGCACTCGCCTCTGTTGCCAGCAAGTACAGTGTATTGGACTGAATAGGAGCTTCTGTTCTTGTCAGTATCCTAAGCAGAGTTGAACTAGATGGGGCCCGTGTGTTTGGGAAGCACAGTTCTTTTGTTCTGAGCAAGTTCACTGTTCTGGCCCTATAGGAAACACAGTAGAGTGGAAGAGTGCTCTTTTCTCAAAAGCAGAGTGTGTTTCTTGTAAGGCGAGCTAGCCTTTGTTTCCCAGTCCTAAATGGAGTTGAATCACATGCAGTTTCTGGTCCTACGAACAAGAGTTGTTTTCGGCCAAGAAGAGTCACTATTGTGCAACCATTGCAGTACACACGACAAATAGCACTGTTGTCTGTTCCCAGCAAGTACAGTGTATTGGACTGTAGAGGATCTACTGTTCTTGTCAGGTTCCTAAGCAGAATTGAACAAGGTATGGCTTTGTGTGTAGGAAGCACAGTTTTTAGTTCTGAGCAAGCTCACTGTTAAGACCCCATAGGAAACACAGTAGAGTAGAAGAGTGCTCTTTTCTCAAAAGCAGATTGTGTTTCTTGTAAGGCGAGCTAGCGTTTGTTTTGTAGTCCTAACTGGAGTTCAATCACATGAAGTTTCCGGTCCTACGAGCAAGAGATGTTTTCTGGTAAGGAAAGTTACTATTGCGCTCCCATTGCCATACACAGTGCAAATACCACTCGCCTCTGTTACAGCAATTACAGTGAATTGGACTGAATAGGAGCAACTGTTCTTGTCAGTTTCCTAAGCAGAGTTGAACGAGATATGGCCCGTGTGTAGGAAGCACAGTTCTTTTGTTCTAAGCAAGCTCACTGTTTGGACACCTTAGGAAACACAGTATAGTAGAAGAGTGCTCTTTTCTCTAAAGCAGAGTGTTTTTCTAGTAAGACGAGTTCGCGTTTGTTTCCCAGTCCAAAATGGAGTTGAGTCACATGCAGATTTAGGTCCTACGAGCAAGTGTTGTTTTCTGGTAAGAAGAGTCACTATTGCGCTCCAAATGCCATACACAGTGCAAATAGCACTCGCGTCTGTTTCCTTCATGTACAGTGTATTGGACTAAATAGGCGCTACTGTTCTTGTCACTTTCCTCAGCAGAGTTGAACTAGATATGGTCCGTGTGTAGGAAGCACAGTTCTTTTGTTCTGAGCAAGCTCACTGTTCTGGCCCTATAGGAAACACAGTAGAGTAGAAGAGTGCTCTTTTCTCTAAAGCAGAGTGTGTTTCTTGTAAGGCGAGCTAGTGTTTGTTTCCCAGTCCTAAATGGAGTTGAATCACATGCAGTTTCTGGTCCTATGAGCAAGAGTTGTTTTATGGTAAGAAGAGTCACTATTGCTCTGCCATTGCCATACACAGTACAAATAGCACTGTTATCTGTTCCCAGCAGTACAGTGTATTGGACTGAAGAGTATCTACTGTTCTTGTCAGGTTCCTAAGCAGAATTGAACTAGATATGGCCGTGTGTGTAGGAAGCACAGTTCTTTTGTTCTGAGCAAGCTCGCTGTTCAGACCCCATAGGAAACACAATAGAGTAGAATTGTGCTCTTTTCTCAAAAGCAGAGTGTGTTTCTTGTAAGACGAGCTAGGGTTTGTTTCCCAGTCCTAAATGGAGTTGAGTCACATGCAGTTTTTTGTCCTACGAGCAAGAGTTGTTTTCTGGTAAGAAGAGTCACTATTGTGCTCCAATAGCCATACACAGTGCAAATAGCACTCGCGTCTGTTCCTAGCAAGTACAGTGTATCAGACTGAAGCGGAGCTACTGTTCTTGTCAGTTTCCTAAGCAGAGTTGAACTATATATGGCCCGTGTGTAGGAAGCACAGTTCTTTTGTTCTGAGCAAGCTCACTGTTCTGGCCCTATAGGAAACACAGTAGAGTAGAAGAGTGTTCTTTTCTCTAAAGCAGAGTGTTTTTCTTGTAAGGCGTGCTAGTGTTTGTTTCCCAGTCCTAAATGGAGTTGAATCACATGCAGTTTCTGGTCCTACGAGCAAGAGTTGTTTTCCGGTAAGAAGAGTCACTATTATGCTCCCATTGACATACACAGGACAAATAGCACTGTTGTCTGTTCCCAGCAAATACAGTGTATCGGACTGAAGAGGAGCTACTGTTCTTGTCAGTTTCCTAAGCAGAGTTGAACTTGATATGGTCGGTGTGTGTAGGAAGCACAGTTCTTTTGATCTGAGCAAGCTCACTGTTCGGACCCCATAGGAAACAGAGTAGAATAGAAGAGTGCTCTTTTCTCAAAAGCAGAGTGTGTTTCTTGTAAGGTGAGCTAGCGTTTGTTTACCAGTCCTAAATGGAGTTGAATCCCATGCAGTTTCTGGTCCTACAAGCAAGAGTTGTTTTCTGGTAAGAAGAGTCAATATTGCGCTGCCATTGCCCTACACAGGACAAATAGCACTGGCGTCTGTTCCCAGCAAGTACAGGGTATTGGACTGAAGAGGAGCTACTGTTCTTGTCAGTTTCCTAAGCAGAGTTGAACTAGATATGGCCGTGTGTGTAGGAAGCACAGTTCTTTTGTTCTGAGCAAGCTCACTGTTTGAACCACATAGGAAACACAGTAGAGTAGAAGAGTGCTCTTTTCTCTAAAGCAGAGTGTGTTTCTTGTAAGGTGAGCTAGCGTTTGTTTCCCATTCCTAAATGGAGTGGAATCACATGCAGTTTCTGGTCCTACGAGCAAGAGTTGTTTTCTGGTAAGGAAAGTCACTATTGCTCTCCCATTGCCATACACAGTGCAAATAGCACATGCATCTTTTCCCAGCAAGTACAGTGTATCGGACTGAAGAGGAGCAACTGTTCTTGTCAGTTTCCTAAGCAGAGTTGAACTAGATATGGCCCGTGTGTGTAGGAAGCACAGTTATTATGTTCTGAGCAAGCTCACTGTTCTGGCCCTATAGGAAACACAGTAGAGTAGAAGAGTGTTCTTTTCTGTAAAGCAGAGTGTGTTTCTTGCAAGGCGAGCTCGTGTTTGTTTCCCAGTCCTAAATTGAGTTGAGTCACATGCAGTTTTTGGAACTACGAGCAAGAGTTTTTTTCTGGTAAGAAGTGTCACTATTGCACTCCAAATGCCATATACAGTGCAAATAGCACTCGTGTCTGTTCCCAGTAAGTACAGTGTATTGGACTGAATAGGAGCTACTGTTCTTGTCAGTTTCCTAAGTAGAGTTGAACTAGATATGGTCCGTGTGTGTAGGATGCACAGTTCTTTTGTTCTGAGCAAGCTCACTGTTTGGACCCCATAGGAAACACAGTAGAGTAGAAGAGTGCTCTTTTCTCAAAAGCAGAGTGTGTTTCTTGTAAGGTGAGCTAGCGTTTGTTTCCCAGTCCTAAATGGAGTTGAATCACATGCAGATTCCTGTCCTACGAGCAAGAGTTGTTTTCTGGTAAGAAGAGTCACTATTGTGCTCCCATTGTCATACACAGGGCAAATAGCACTGGCGTCTGTTCCCAGCATGTACAGTGTATTGGACTGGAGAGGATCTACTGTTCTTGTCAGTTTCCTAAGCAGAATTGAACTAGATATGGCCCCTGTGTGCAGGAAGCACAGTTCTTTGTTCTGAGGAAGCTCACTGTTTTGGCGCTATAGGAAACACAGTAGAGTAGAAGAGTGCTCTTTTCTCAAAAGCAGAGTGTTTTTCTTGTAAGGCGAGCTAGCGTTTGTTTCCCAGTCCTAAATGGAGTTGAATCCCATGCAGTTTCTGGTCCACGAGCAAGAGTTGTTTTCGGGTAAGGAAGTCACTATTGCGCTCCCATTGCCATACATAGTGCAAATAGCACTCGCGTCTGTTCCCAGCAAGTACAGTGTGTCGGGGTGAAGAGCAGCTACTGTTCTTGTCAGTTTCCTAAGCAGAGTTGAACGAGATATGGCCCGTGTGTAGGAAGCACAGTTCTTTTGTTCTAATCAAGCTCACTGTTTGGACCCCTTAGGAAACACAGTAGAGTAGAAGAGTGCTCTTTTCTCTAAAGCAGAGTGTTTTTCTGGTAAGACGAGTTCGCGTTTGTTTCCCAGTCCTAAATGGAGTTGAGTGACATGCAGTTTTTGGTCCTACGAGCAAGTGTTGTTTTCTAGAAAGAAGAGTCACTATTGCGCTCCAAATGCCATACACAGTGCAAATAGCACTCGCGTCTGTTTCCTTCATGTACAGTGTATTGGACTAAATAGGCGCTACTGTTCTTGTCAGTTTCCTCAGCAGAGTTGAACTAGATATGGTCCGTGTGTAGGAAGCACAGTTCTTTTGTTCTGAGCAAGCTCACTGTTCTGGCCCTAAGGAAACACAGTAGAGTAGAAGAGTGCTCTTTTCTCTAAAGCAGAGTGTGTTTCTTGTAAGGCGAGCTAGCGTTTGTTTCCCAGTCCTACATGGAGTTGAATCACATGCAGTTTCTGGTCCTACGAGCTAGAGTTGTTTTATGGTAAGAAGAGTCACTATTGCTCTGACATTGCCATACACAGTACAAATAGCACTGTTATCTGTTCCCAGCATTACAGTGTATTGGACTGAAGAGGTTCTACTGTTCTTGTCAGGTTCCTAAGCAGAATTGAACTAGGTATGGCGGTGTGTGTAGGAAGCACGTTTTTTTTTGTTCTGTGCAAGCTCACTGTTCGGACCTCATAGAAAACACAGTAGAACAGAAGAGTTGTCTTTTCTCAAAAGCAGAGTGTGTTTCTTGTAAGGCGAGCTAGCGTTTGTTTCCTAGTCCTAAATGGAGTTCAAACACAGGCAGTTTCCGGTCCTACGAGCAAGAGTTGTTTTCTGGTAAGAAGAGTCAATATTGTGCTGCCATTGCCATACACAGGACAAATAGCCCTGAAGTCTGTTCCCAGCAAGTACAGTGTATTGGACTGAAGAGGATCTACTGTTCTTGTCAGGTTCCAAAGCAGAATTGAACTACATATGTCCGTTTGTGTAGGAAGCCCAGTTCTTTTGTTCTGAGCAAGTTCACTGTTCGGACCACTTAGGAAACAAAGTAGATTAGAAGAGTGCTTTTTTCTCTAAATTAGAGTGTGTTTCTTGTAGGGCGAGCTAGTGTGTGTTTCCCAGTCCTAAATGGAGTTGAATCACATGCAGTTTCTGGTCCTACGAGCAAGAGTTGTTTTCTGGTAAGAAGAGTCACTATTGTGCTCCCATTGTCATACACAGGGCAAATAGCACTCGCGTCTGTTCCCTGCATGTACAGTGTATTGGACTGAAGAGGATCTACTGTTCTTGTCAGGTTCCTAAGCAGAGTTGAACTAGATATGGCCGTGTGTGTAGGAAGCACATTTCTTTAGTTCTGAGCAAGCTAACTGTTCTGGCCGTATACGAAAAACAGTAGAGTAGAAGAGTGCTCTTTTCTCTAAAGCAGATTGTGTTTCTTGTAAGGCGAGCTAACGTTTTATTCCCAGTCCTATATGGAGTTGAATCACATGCAGTTTCTGGTCCTATGAACAAGAGTTGTTTTCTGGTAAGGAAAGTCACTATTGCGCTCCCATTGCCATACACAATGCAAATAGCACTCGCGTCTGTTCCCAGCAAGTACAGTGTATCGGACTGAAGAGGAGCGACTGTTCTTGTCAGGTTCCTATGCAGAGTTGAACGAGATATGTCACGCTTGTGTAGGAAGCACAGTTCTTTTGTTCTGAGCAAGCTCACTGTTTGGACCCCATAGGAAACACAGTAGAGTAGAAGAGTGCTCTTTTCTCAAAAGCAGAGTGTGTTTCTTGGAAGGCAAGCTAGCGTTTGTTTCCCAGTCTGAAATGGAGTTGAGTCGCATGCAGTTTTTTGTCCTACGAGCAAGAGTTGTTTTCTGGTAAGACAAGTCACTATTGTGCTCCATTATCCATACACAGTGCAAATAGCACTCGCGTCTGTTCCCCGCAAGTACAGTGTATTGGACTGAAGAGGAGCTACTGTTCTTGTCAGTATCCTAAGCAGAGTTGTACTAGATATGCCCCCTATGTAGAAAGCACAGTTGTTTTGTTCTGAGCAAGCTCACTGTTCTGGCCCCATAGGAAACACAGTAGTGTAGAAGAGTGCTCTTTTCTCTAAAGCAGAGTGTGTTTCTTGTAAGGCGAGCTAACGTTTGTTTCCCAGTCCTAAATGGAGTTGAATCACATGCAGTTTCTGGTCCTACGAGCAAGAGTTGTTTTATGGTAAGAAGAGTCACTATTGCGCTGCCATTGCCATACACAGGACAAAGAGCACTGGCGTCTCTTCCCAGCAAGTACAGTGTATTGGACTGAAGAGTATCTACTGTTCTTGTCAGGTTCCTAAGCAGAATTGAACTAGATATGGCCGTGTGTGTAGGAAGCACAGTTCTTTTGTTCTGAGCAAGCTCACTGTTCAAACCCCATAGGAAACACAATAGAGTAGAATTGTGCTCTTTTCTCAAAAGCAGAGTGTGTTTCTTGTAAGACGAGCTAGCGTTTGTTTCCCAGTCCTAAATGGAGTTGAGTCACATGCAGTTTTTTTCCTACGAGCAAGAGTTGTTTTCTGGTAAGAAGAGTCACTATTGTGCTCCAATAGCCATACACAGTGCAAATAGCACTCGCGTCTGTTCCTAGCAAGTACAGTGTATCAGACTGAAGCGGAGCTACTGTTCTTGTCAGTTTCCTAAGCAGAGTTGAACTATATATGGCCCGTGTGTAGGAAGCACAGTTCTTTTGTTCTGAGCAAGCTCACTGTCCTGGCCCTATAGGAAACACAGTAGAGTAGAAGAGTGTTCTTTTCTCTAAACAGAGTGTTTTTCTTGTAAGGCGAGCTAGCGTTTGTTTCCCAGTCATAAATGGAGTTGAATCACATGCAGTTTCTGGTCCTACGAGCAAGAGTTGTTTTCCGGTAAGAAGAGTCACTATTACGCTCCCATTGCCATACACAGGACAAATAGCACTGTTGTCTGTTCCCAGCAAATACAGTGTATCGGACTGAAGAGGAGCTACTGTTCTTGTCAGTTTCCTAAGCAGAGTTGAACTTGATATGGTTTGTGTGTGTAGGAAGCACAGTTCTTTTGATCTGAGCAAGCTCACTGTTCGGACCCCATAGATAACAGAGTAGAATAGAAGAGTGCTCTTTTCTCAAAAGCAGATGTGTTTCTTGTAAGGTGAGCTAGCGTTTGTTTACCAGTCCTAAATGGAGTGGAATCCCATGCAGTTTCTGGTCCTACGAGCAAGAGTTGTTTTCTGGTAAGAAGTGTCAATATTGTGCTGCCATTGCCCTACACAGGACAAATAGCACTGGCGTCTGTTCCCAGCAAGTACAGGGTATTGGACTGAAGAGGAGCTACTGTTCTTGTCAGTTTCCTAAGCAGAGTTGAACTAGATATGGCCGTGTGTGTAGGAAGCACAGTTCTTTTGTTCTGAGCAAGCTCACTGTTTGGACCCCATAGGAAACACAGTAGAGTAGAAGAGTGCTCTTTTCTCTAAAGCAGAGTGTGTTTCTTGTAAGGTGAGCTAGCGTTTGTTTCCCATTCCTAAATGGAGTGGAATCACATGCAGTTTCTGGTCCTACGAGCAAGAGTTGTTTTCTGGTAAGGAAAGTCACTATTGCTCTCCCATTGCCATACACAGTGCAAATAGCACATGCATCTGTTCCCAGCAAGTACAGAGTATCGGACTGAAGAGGAGCAACTGTTCTTGTCAGTTTCCTAAGCAGAGTTGAACTAGATATGGCCCGTGTGTGTAGGAAGTGTCACTGGTAAGAAGTGTCACTATTGCGCTCGAAATGCCATATACAGAGCAAATAGCACTCGTGTCTGTTCCCAGCAAGTACAGTGTATTGGACTGAATAGGAGCTACTGTTCTTGTCAGTTTCCTAAGTAGAGTTGAACTAGATATGGTCCGTGTGTGTAGGAAGCACAGTTCTTTTCTTCTGAGCAAGCTCACTGTTTGGACCACATAGGAAACACAGTAGAGTAGAAGAGTGCTCTTTTCTCAAAAGCAGAGTGTGTTTCTTGTAAGGCGAGCTAGCGTTTGTTTCCCAGTCCTAAATGGAGTTGAATCACATGCAGTTTCTGGTCCTATAAGCAAGAGTTGTTTTCTGGTAAGAAGAGTCACTATTGCGCTGCCATTGCCATACACAGGACAAATAACACTGGCGTCTTTTCCCAGCAAGTACAGTGTATTGGACGGAAGAAGATCTACTGTTCTTGTCAGGTTCCTAAGCAGACTTGAAGTAGATATGGCCATGTGTAGGAAGCACAGTTTTTTTATTCTGAGCAAGCTCACTGTTCAGAACCCACAGGAAACACAGTAGAGTAGAAGAGTGCTCTTTTCTCAAAAGCAGAGTGTGTTTCTTGGAAGGCGAGCAAGCGTTTGTTTCCCAGTCCTAAATGGAGTTGAGTCACATGCAGTTTTTTGTCCTACGAGCAAGAGTTGTTTTCTGGTAAGAAGAGTCACTATTGTGCTCCAATAGCCATACACAGTGCAAATAGCACTCGCGTCTGTTCCCAGCAAGTACAGTGTATCAGACTGAAGAGGAGCAACTCTTCTTCTCAGTTTCCTAAGCAGAGTTGAACTAGATATGGCCCGTGTGTAGATAGCACAGTTGTTTTGTTCTGAGCAAGCTCACTGTTCTGGCCCTATAGAAAACACAGTAGTGTAGAAGAGTGCTCTTTTCTCTAAAGCAGAGTGTGCTTCTTGTAAGGCGAGCTAACGTTTATTTCCCAGTCCTAAATGGAGTTGAATCACATGCAGTTTCTGGTCCTACGAGCAAGAGTTGTTTTATGGTAAGAAGAGTCGCTATTGCGCTGCCATTGCCATACACAGGACAAATAGCACTGGCATCTCTTCCCAGCAAGTACAGTGTATTGGACTGAAGAGTATCTACTGTTCTTGTCAGGTTGCTAAGCAGAATTGAACTAGATATGGCCGTGTGTGTAGGAAGCACAGTTCTTTTGTTCTGAGCAAGCTCACTGTTCGGACCTCATAGGAAACACAGTAGAGTAGAATTGTGCTCTTTTCTCAAAAGCATAGTGTGTTTCTTGTAAGGCGAGCTAGCGTTTGTTTCCCAGTCCTAAATGGAGTTGAGTCACATGCAGTTTTTTGTCCTACGAGCAAGAGTTGTTTTCTGGTAAGAAGAGTCAATATTGTGCTCTAATAGCCATACACAGTGCAAATAGCACTCGCGTCTGTTCCTAGCAAGTACAGTGTATCGGACTGAAGAGGAGCTACTGTTCTTGTCAGTTTCCTAAGCAGAGTTGAACTAGATATGGCCCGTGTTTGGGAAGCACAGTTCTTTTGTTCTGAGCAAGCTCACTGTTCTGGCCCTATAGGAAACACAGTAAAGAAGAAGAGTGTTCTTTTCTCTAAAGCAGAGTGTTTTTCTAGTAAGGCGAGCTAGCGTTTGTTTCCCAGTCCTAAATGGAGTTGAATCACATGCAGTTTCTGGTCCTACGAGTAAGAGTTGTTTAATGGTAAGAAGAGTCACTATTACGCTGCCATTGCCATACACAGGACAAATAGCACTGGCGTCTCTTCCCAGCAAGTACAGTGTATTGGACTGAAGAGTATCTACTGTTCTTGTCAGGTTCCTAAGCAGAATTGATCTAGATATGGCCGTGTGTGTAGGAAGCACAGTTCTTTTGTTCTGAGCAAGCTCACTGTTCGGACCCCGTAGGAAACACAGTAGAGTAGAATTGTGCTCTTTTCTCAAAAGCAGAGTGTGTTTCTTGTAAGGCAAGCTAGCGTTTGTTTCCCAGTCCTAAATGGAGTTGAGTCACATGCAGTTTCTGGTCCTACGAGCAAGAGTTGTTTTCTGGTAAGGAAAGTCACTATTGCTCTCCCATTGACATACACAGTGCAAATAGCACATGCATCTGTTCCCAGCAAGTACAGAGTATCAGACTGAAGAGGAGCAACTGTTCTTGTCAGTTTCCTAAGCAGTGTTGAACTAGATATGGCCCGTGTGTGTAGGAAGCACAGTTATTATGTTCTGAGCAAGCTCACTGTTCTGGCCCTATAGGAAACACAGTAGAGTAGAAGAGTGTTCTTTTTTGTAAAGCAGAGTGTGTTTCTTGCAAGACGAGCTCGCGTTTGTTTCCCAGTCCTAAATGGAGTTGAGTCACATGCAGTTTTTGGTCCTACGAGCAAGAGTTTTTTTCTGGTAAGAAGTGTCACTATTGTGCTCCAAATGCCATATACAGTGCAAATAGAACTCGCGTCTGTTCCCAGCAAGTACAGTGTATTGGACAGAAGAGGATCTACTGTTCTTGTCAGGTTCCTAAGCAGACTTGAACTAGATATGGCTGTGTGTGTAGGAAGCACAGTTCTTTTTTTCTGAGCAAGCTCACTGTTCTGGCCCTACAGGAAACACAGTAGAGTAGAAGAGTGCTCTTTTCTCAAAAGCAGAATGTGTTTCTTGTAAGGCGAGCTAGCGTTTGTTTCCCAGTCCTAAATGGAGTTGAATCACATGCAGTTACTGGTCCTACGAGCAAGAGTTGTTTTCTGGTAAGGAAAGTCACTATTGCGCTCCCATTGCCATACACAGTGCAAATAGCCCCCCCCCCGTCTCTTCCCAGCAAGTACAGTGTACTGGACGGAAGAGGAGCTACTGTTCTTGTAAGTTTCCTAAGCAAAGTTGAACTAGATATGGCCCGTGTGTGTAGGAAGCACAGTTCTTTTGTTCTGAGCAAGCTCACTCTTCGGACCCCATAGGAAACACAGTAGAGTAGAAGAGTGCTCTTTTCTCAAAAGTAGAGTGTGTTTCATGTAAGGCGAGCTAGCATTTGTTTCCCAGTCCTAAATGGAGGTGAATCACATGCAGTTTCTGGTCCTACGAGCAAGAGTTGTTTTCTGGTAAGGAAAGTCACGATTGCGCTCCCATTGCATACACAGTGCAAATAGCTCTCGCGTCTGTTCCCAGCAAGTACAGTGTATCAGACTGAAGAGGAGCTACTGTTCTTGTCAGTTTCCTAAGCAGAGTTGAATTAGATATGGCCCATGTGTGTAGGAAGCACAGTTCTTATGTTCTGAGCAAGTTCACTGTTCTGGCCCTATAGGAAACACAGTAGAGTAGAAGAGTGCTCTTTTCTCAAAAGCAGAGTGTGTTTTTGTAAGGCGAGCTAGCGTTTGCTTTTCAGTCCTAAATCGACTTGAATCACATGCAGTTTCTGGTCCTAAGAGCAAGAGTTGTTTTCTGGTAAGGAAAGTCACTATTGTGTTCCCATTGCCATACACAGCGCAAATAGCACTCGCGTCTGTTCCCAGCAAGTACAGTGTATCGGCCTGAAGAGGAGCTACTGTTCTTGTCAGTTTCCTAAGCAGAGTTGAACTAGATATGGCCTGTGTGTAGGAAGCACAGTTCTTTGGTTCTGAGCAAGCTCACTGTTCTGGCCCTATAGGAAACACCGTAGAGTAGAAGAGTGCTCTTTTCTCTAAAGCAGAGTGTGTTTCTTGTAAGGTGAGCTAGCTTTTGTTTCCCAGTCTTAAATGGAGTTGAATCACATGCAGTTTCTGGTTCTACGAGCAAGAGTTGTTTTATGGTAAGAAGAGTCACTATTGCGCTGGAATTGCTATACACAGAACAAATAGCACTGGCGTCTGTTCCCAGCAAGTACAGTGTATTGGACTGAAGAGGATTTACTGTTCTTGTCAGGTTCCTAAGCAGAATTGAACTAGATATGGCCGTGGGTGTAGGAAGCACGGTTCTTTTGTTCTGAGCAAGCTCACTGTTCAGACACCATAAGAAACACAGTAGAGTAGAAGAGTGCTCTTTTATCAAAAGTAGAGTGTGTTTCTTGTAAGGGAAGCTAGCGTTTGTTTCCCAGTCCTAAATGGAGTTGAATCACATGCAGTTTCTGGTCCTAAGAGCAAGAGTTGTTTTCTGGTAAGGAAAGTCACTATTGCGCTCCCCTTGCCATTCATAGTGCCAATAGCTCTCGCGTCTGTTCCCAGTAAATACAGTGTATTGGACTGAAGAGGAGCTACTGTTCTTGTCAGTTTCCTAAGCAGAGTTGAACTAGATATGGCCCGTGTGTGTAGGAAGCACAGTTCTTATGTTCTGAGCAAGCTCACTCTTCTGGCCCAATAGGAAACACAGTAGAGTAGAAGAGTGCTCTTT
>NW_026737721.1:0-33864 GCF_949786415.1 Peromyscus eremicus | reverse complement strand
AAACAGCATGTACTATGAAGCAGGACCATCAAACATTTTAAGCTAATAAAACTGGAACAGGCACATCAAAAAATACTCCAAAACAAATAAACTTACCATTTTCTACTTATGGTCCTAGTTTCCTAATATATTCTTACTGACTATATTACTTAATACATTTTCCTCACAGTTAAGCATCAATTTTGTTCATGACTCTGATGTTTTGAATATATTTGGGTTGCTGACCCTAAAATTCCTAGTTTTGTTTAAAAGCCATAAGGTTCTTTGTCCATGGTTTCTTTTCCTCACATATATTGCTTTATGTCCAGATACTGGCATGAAACAATGGAATTCTGTGAAGAATTCAGAATGGCTTTCAGAGAAGGCACTGAGTACCCAGGATAAGGAGATGGACCAAGGACAAAAAAAGACAGATTTTTTTTTTTAAGTCACTTCTTTCAAGTGATGCAGAGAGATGAGAAAATATGTGGACTGAGGAGAGCAAATGAGCTGGCCATACCCATTAAGTCCAGCTGTGACTTTTAAGAGATTGTTTCAATTGAGCAGTGAGATTGGAAAGTAGATTGCAAGATGCTATGGAGTAAATGAGCAGTTCAAAATTAAATGAAGTGTGAATGGACCAGTGCTTTGTAAAGCTTTGGATTTTTTTTCAAAAGTTGAAGTCTATTTTTAAAGATGGCATATTACATGAAAATCTTAAAAGGTAAGAAATAAAATTCATATTCCTTGTAACCTCTCTTGATTGGGCTGGAAATCTGCGACTGTATTGGTACATCATGCTTTTCAAAGTAAATGCTGCCCATTCTTCCAAGGGGTGTAGCAGGACAACACAGGAAGGAAATCCAATTGTGCACAAGGTGGATGCACCATTCCGTCTCCTTCCTCTTTCATCCTGTTTAACTGGGAAGGGAAGCATAGCTAGAGAGATTCTCAGGAGGGAGAACATTCATCTGGTTAGAGAAGGCTCCACACTAGAGGAAGCTAATGGCGCCGCTACAGCAGCCGGATGTGTGCTCTGTGCTTCTGTTAGAGATGACCCACAGATGCTACCCTCGGTTCCCTATCTTAAAGGCAACCACACGGTCATTGTTGGTTCCCAAGCCTCTTACCTTTAACTACCAAATACATATTTTTTGTCACTGTTCCATCTTCCTTTCAGTATTCTGCTCATTTGAGTGTATTTAGTCAAAAAAACCCAGAAATGATTACTTTAGGATAAAACAGTTTTCAAAAATCTGAAGAAAACTCTTAAGATGCAGGAGAACCAGGGTTGGTGGTAAAGGGATGACCTCTCGGACATACACACGGTTCAGTCCTTCTCTCCTTCAGAGATTTAACATTTTATAAGAAAGTAAAATGATTAGTATTTTCTCAGGATTTTAAATGATCCCCTATTTTTGGTATGACATGTTAAAAGTAAAAGTTGCCTAGATTAATAAGCACCTAGGAGATTGCCTCCCCCTCCCCTGCCAATGAATTCTTTGAAAAATATGTGTCCTTCTAGGAATACATTTTATGTTAACTGCATTTTTCTCATCATAAAGTACAGTTGTCCTCTGAGATTCAACATTTTCTTCTTGACCCGATAACCATTCTTTGCACAGAATAGGATTGAAGCCCTTTCTCCTTGTCGCTGAGAAACATTTTTCTTTTACCTCATGGACTAGCTTCCCCACTCTGAGGTGACAGACAGAGCTTAAGAGAGGAAGGACTTGGTTTTCACCACTCATTCAGAAGGCTTGGTCTAGATTAGTTCAGTCCTGTGCATTCAGACAGTCCTGAGCCCTCAGTGTCTTATCAGTCTGATGGCCTCTGGAAACATCCTCAGAGAGTCACAACTGGAAGTGCGCTTCAGTGATCTCCTAGGTGCTTATTAATCTAGTCAAGCTGTAAAGATTAACCGATTAACCATCACACTGAACCACATAGGTGTTGTGATGGGAGGAGTGTGTAAAAGAAAAACACAGACTGCAGATGCTTAGACAGAAAGTCTAACATACCAATATCTAAAGAACGTATCCACAATAGAGATGTGGGAAGACAGGAAGTAGAAACATATATAACCTGTTCTCTTTTTTCAACATTGAAAGTTAAATACTTTAAACTTCTGTTAAGTTAATGTTTAATACAAGCATATATACATACACACATGTATGTGTGTGTTTGTTACATATGTGTGAAGCTATACTTTTTAAAATTACGTTTTTATTTTGGAATAAATTTATACTAACAAAAAGATTTCAGTGATAATACAGATGTTGTAATCTGCCTAGTTGCCTCTGATGTTATCATACTCATAACAATGGTGCATTTCTCAAAACTAACAAGTGAATATTGGCACATTAAGATTAGGCAAAATCAAAACTTCTACTGGGTTTTATCTATTTCTATCCCTCACATCTTCTTTTCTGTTCTAAGGTGCAGTCCAGAATACACTGTCATTAGCCAGATGGCTTTCAGATATGGAGTCAGCACAGTCTTGGGGAACCACTTGCCTTTTCATGAGACTACACTTTGGAGTATCAATAGAGAATGATAGCTGATAGTTTACTCTCAGTGCCAAAGCTTTATTCAGTCATACATGTTCAGAAAGTTCTTTCTCAAGGGAATCACTTTGTGCCTCAGGAAGTACAATGTGGTAGCAGCTTCAGCAGTGGGATCAAGAACAAATACGATGATTGATACGTAGAGTTTCTGCTTAATGACCTTCCTTTGCTAAGACACAATAGCCTTGCACTGTAAAGTTCAGTTTACTTACCACACATGGAAGATGATGCAGCTCAGCCTATAGTGTTAATCACATTAGTCAGTGGAAGGGAACGTTAGTGCTGTGCCATACACAGTGAATGCGGAGCAGGCATTGCTGCTATTATAACCAAGAAAGGAGTGACCCGAGCTTCGATAGCATCATGTATGCCTGTAGACATGCTGACACGTTATAAATTCATTCACTCTGTCCTCCTTGATCGATGTGTCCTCATTTATTAAACACTCTTCTTCGCAAATGCTAGTTGGAGAAGCCAAGTACAATGTTATCTATACAGATTAAAGAATTTGTGTGCACTGCATAGGAATATTAAGGCATGTCTTAAAATTAGTGGTTGAAAATCCTTGCTTTGCCAGCTCAAGGAGGTTTTATGACAGGTTGTGGCTATTTCATATTTAGTTATCTTTTGTTATTCCCTGTGTAGATGGTTTATTCAATTCCATTATGATTTTTTTTGGGGGAAAGAGATTCAATAGAAGCTTCTGGAATTGACTTTGGGCAGGGTTCTTGGGTTTCTTCTTAATAATCCTCCCATATCCTCTTCTATGTTTCTTCTTTCTTAGCACAAAGCAAGTTATGGTTCAATTGACTTTCTGTCTGCTTAATAAATATTGATATATTGGACGCATTAAGGCATGACTGTGTGTGATCCATCTTTAAAGGTAGAGTCGTTTTGCAGCGAAGTTGCAATTTATTTATTCCTCATTCATTCTCACATCTTTTGAGGGACCTCATTATGTAAATACTGAGAACATTCGTGAAATGAAAAACAAAAGCAATATTTGCTTTTAGAAAAATAATGGCAATTGAAAGCACGATATCGTCTGAGCTGAGTGGAGTGAGTATAGACTTTATTGTGCACTCTGTATTAGTATGCTGTCCTTAGATAAT
This sequence comes from Peromyscus eremicus, assembly GCF_949786415.1. NCBI lineage: Eukaryota > Metazoa > Chordata > Mammalia > Rodentia > Cricetidae > Peromyscus > Peromyscus eremicus. Next base: position 30,206 of record NW_026737721.1, on the reverse strand, counting down.
AAGAAAATATAATTGAAAGCAAAATGTGCAATTTTCTGGTTGTAAGAGCTCCAGGATTTTACAACAACCGAGGAAACAAAATGTATATAACTATTTACCTAGGAGTCTATGGAAACAAGATTAAATCAGTCTGGAAAGAGGACATAATCATCATTTTTCAAGGATATTTCAGACATTTGACTGAGAAAACATATGACACTATATTTAATTAAGTCCATGGATTTTTACTTTTATGTGTTAGTTCTGGCTGCTAATTATTAATGTGATATATTAGTTGATTATAAAACAAAATAAGCATTATTTAAAAATAATTTAATGGCAACATTTACATTTTCCCTTAGTTTTGAGTTATAACTAATAAATCATTGTATACTTTCATTGTGAAATAAAACCATAATCAAGCTCATTAATATATTCAGCACTTCACACAATTATCTTTAATTTTTCAGTGACAAGAATAGCAAAGTTCCACTTGGTACAATATTTTAGTGCATAACACATTAATTATACTCACAATAAACAACAGCACATCTCCACAATTTATTTACCTATCTGACTCAACTTTGTATCTTGAACAATAATACCCTTCATTACTCCACCAAACTTCCAGCCTTTGGCAGTCACCACTTTACTGTGTGCTCTGATAATTTGTTTTAAATTTCATGTAGGTAAAGTCATGCAATATTTGTCGTCTTGAACTTGATTTATTTTGCATGGCCTATGGACCTACAACTTTATCAATATTATCACTATCAAAAGATTTCTTTCTCTTTTCAAGATGAATCATATTTCATTATTCACACAGTACAACATGTATAACACAGAATACAAAATCCATAAAATGTTTCAAATCTTTTTCACCTTCCCATATACAAATGAGTACTTATTTTGAATCCATATATTGACTGCTGTGAATATATTTAAAGTATCCCCTTAGTAATAATAATTTTCCATATATGTATACATATATTTTCAGTATTTTTTATTTGAAAAAGTCCAACTTTCTCTGATATTATATACTCTTACAGGCTGTCTGAGAAAAGTTACTGAATAATTTTGATTGTATGTCTCATCACTTTGGATATTTCTGGTTTTTTTCATCCATCAGTGGTACATAAAGAGACATATATTTTTTGCAAAAGGTTGTCTAGAGCAACTGCTCTGCCTGTCAGTAAGCAGGAGCATGGTTTTAATTGTTCTGCTGGAGCTCATTTCACACAGACTGAGTTTGATCACCTCCATAAAGCCTCCTGTGCAGGGTATCATGCAGGAAGACCAGCAGGAGACTCCAGTCTGTACTTTATCTGCAGCAGGCCAAATCCTAGAAATGGACAGGCTTTCCCAGCTGTTCACGAAAACTACCCACTTTCTTAATGCTCTACTTTCACAACTATTTTCACATATGCCTTTTTTCTAAAATCTAACTCTTATGTTTTGTGACAATATTTGTGTTTTCTGAATTTTTATGAAAGCAATGTCACACTATTGAGCTTGAATGCCACAAATAACAAACACATTATAGGAACCAAATGATAAATATGATACTTGATAAATAGTTTTGAAGAAAAGTTTTAGTAAATAGCATTTTGTGAATGCTCAAGTTGAATGGATCATAGCATAATTAAGTGAGTAATTATATGAAGTTTACATGTCATTTCAATTTATTTTTAGGCTGGATATGTTAAAATAACCTGAATTTAAAAGGAGAGAGATAAAAGAAAATTGAAATATTTTTATATAGCTTAATGTACTTTTTTTTTTTTTACTGAAAGGAAGCAAATGGTTAGTAAGTTTATAAGTGATGAAGACATACAAGTTTCTATAGGAGAGATTTTGACAATTCTGTATTATAAAAGAAAGTTCCTAAGGGTTGAGCAGTGAGTGTAGCCCAGCTGTTATTACATTATTCCAGAGCAATTAGGAATTGAAATAAAAAGAAAAACTATGCGCATGATGTACTTACTTACTCCGCTGTACTGCATGTACATGCAGTGCATTATCCAGGCTCATTTACTAAATGTCTGGTCCAGATCCTAACTGGTGGCATGAGCTTAAGGATTCAGAAACTAAGAGGAAGAGCGCAGTCGAAGGAAATTCGCTACAAGAGGCATGCCTTTCTACATTTTCCTTCATCTCCAGCCTCTTCCTCTGCTCCTGTCCATCATATTGTTGGCAGCTTTCTTTGCTTAACCACCAAGGATGGAAACTTCTGAAGTAACGAAAACACAATGACTTCTTTCAGTTTCTTTGTATCAGGTATTCTGTCACTGTGATGCAAAAGTTAGCAATATGCTATCGATGTACCACGAAAAGAAAGGGGAAAAAAAGGAAATTTTTATTTTGTCTTACTGCTAGTATTTTCCTTGAAGTAATAACATTTATTGAGCTCTGAAAAATGGAAGGTTCTGGAGTGGGCAAACTGTGTAATCCAGGTGAAGGACAAAACATTTGTGAGGGCTCTTAGATGACAAAGAGCAGGGAGAAACCAGGAATTTGGAGAAGTCTAGGTGATGAAGCTTGGGCTCCAGAATAAGTACAATAAGCTATATGGGCATACAGCTGTGGAATCTAAAGCTGTGGGGGCCCATATTCCAGCAACACAGGGGCTCATTAAGTCTATGATCATGAGCAGACAGTTACCTATCTGGGAACTTACTTGATCCACTCTGGAACTAGATTAAGCCCAAACATATTGATGTGCAAGAATTGATTCAAATATTTTCTCCCTTAGTATTTCTGGGACATCTCTAGAGCCTTTTCACTTTTGTTTTGAATGGGTATATGACATATGTTGTGATGAAAAACACCATTTATGTAGTATCAGACCAATTGCTTAACTGCGAAAAACTGTGTGAGTATACAAAATGATGTATAACTAAGGTTCTACGTGGGTAACATGTTTTGAAATATTGTATGGATGTTTGTATGTATTATGTGTGTGTGGGAACATGTGTGTGTGCATTCATGTGTGTGAATGCAAGTGTATGCATGGTACTGCACAAATGGAAGGCAGAGGACAATCAGTTGAAGATCATCACTTTCTACCTTGTTTGAGACAGGGCCTCCTTGTGTTTTCCTTTGTATTCACCCACTTGCTGGCTCATCAGCTGGCAAGGATTCTCCTGTCTCCACTTCCCAAGTGTCTGTGGGAGAGCTGTGACTGCAATTACAGATGCTTGAATGACATGTCCAGCTTTTATGACAGTTCACGAGATTTGAACTCAGGTCTGTACTCCCATATGGCGAGTCCTTTCAGCAACCACGCCATCGCTCTAGCTCCCAAACCAGAAGTGTAATAGTGACTGTGTAGAGGAAGTGGTCAAAAGTGGGTAACGAAATGGGAAGGTTATTTGATGTGTTTTCTTATGTGTACTGGTTTACTTTTTGATTTTCATATGTTTTATTTTTCATACTTTAAGTAATTGATTATTTACACTGAATATTCATTAGTAGATTAATAAGACCTAACTATTTTTCTCATCCTCTAAAATTCCCTTTGGAATTAGCAAAAAAAAAATTAACTTGTTGACATAATTTTAAAGTGTCACGGACATGGTGTATTTCATATCAAATTAGAATAAAAAAGAATTGATTAGAATTTTTCTTTGCATTTTCTGCTAACAAGCAGCATTCTATGTCGTAACTTTATCACTTGAATTCAGCTTTAGAAGTTATTTCAGCCCCAGTTAGAGGGTCTCTTAACCATCCCACGCACATGATGCCATCTGTGGCACAGGGATTGGGTAATAGAAGTTATTCTCACACAAGGAATGACAAATTTTAGTATAATGTATTAATTTCAAACTGCCTATATTTGAAGAAATGGCTCACATAAACAGTAAGTTGTCAGGCTGAAGACAGGGCAGTGTGTAAGGTATGTGCTTACCTTGCAAGTCTGAAGACGGATTCAAATCCCTATAACCAGGTAAAGTTGAGTGTGATTGCCAAAGGTTGTAATCCTAGTGCTGTTGCTTGTCAGGATGTTCACAGGACAGCTAGCTTGGTGTAGTACAAATCAGCTCACAAAAGGACTGTGTCAATCAACATGGAAGACAGGCAGGAGGGTGACATCCAAGGTTGACCTTTAACCTCCACACGTGTGCCTGCAGTTACACACGTCCACAAGCACACAAAGACTTTTTAAAGTTTAAAAGTGAATTCTCTAAATAATAGAGCTTTGTCATGTTTTTGCTACGGAAGCAATAATTCCAAATGATTTTATTCAGAGGAACCAGAATAAGAAAACCAATATGAGGAAGAGAAAATAAAATTGTAGTGTTACAAGAGCATTTTCTTGGTGGCTCATGGAGGTCAAAGAAGTGGGACATCATGAGAATTCTCCAGTCCCTGAAGAACAGTGCACCAGTGTCATTTCCTGGGGACCATGCTGAGAAGAGTAATAGACTTTCATCTCTCTCCGTCCTGTACCAATAATACCGAAAAGTCACACAGTCTCTCAAATTTCACCCAGGGACAAGGACCTTTCTGCACTAGAGATATTCACAAATAACTCACACCAAAACAACACAGCAGAAAAAAGGGAAAATTATCAAAAACAAAATACAGATGGTATGTCTAAAATCTATTTTGCTCATTTTCTTTCCTGGGTGTATCAACTTCATATATAAAGGTCTAGTCTGAGGCCAGCTAGAAAATGTCCTGTAGGTGTGTTTCCTTTGTCTACTGCTCTCTCAGTCCACAGTGAGTTTTCAAAGCAACAGAACGATTGCTCACACAAAAGGTAGAAGAGGAGCTCTTCCCGTATCCTGCTGTCGTGAGAACCGGAATCACTTCTTCAGCACACCTAACTCACTGTTCCACCTAGAGTTCTCTAGGTCACCATCAACTTGAAATATAATCTCTTAAACGTCAGTGACATTGAAAGACAAGAACACTCTTCAAAGTCATGAAATTTAGTGAATTTGTGAAGTTCTGTGGGGAGAATCAAGAAGAGAACTCCATTCCATTCCGATACTTCCTGCAGTTTGACTCACAGCTCTCTTCTCTGGGAGTGTTTGGACATGGATCCCCCTCTCCCCTCCTTTGTCCCTACCCTTTCCCTCCACTTCTCTGGCTTCCATCCCCCCTCCTTTTAGTCACAGATTTTCCCTTTCCCCCCACTTCTCTGGCTCCTGTCCCCTCTCCTTTTAGTCACAGTTTATGTCAGTTATCTGGAACTCTTTTACTTTCAAAATACCTTCAAAGCGTGAATACTAATCTGCAACTAAAATAGGGACTAATTTGTCACAAAATGACTCTGTTCTCAGACACACCCTTGAGGGTGAGAAATCAACAAAGGGGTGGATACTGTGCTAGAGGATAGATCCAGTGCAGAAGCTTTCATTGAATGATTTGGGTGATTGAAAAGAATATTCATGAACTAGTTTTCTTTTTGACTAATGAAATATAAATACATAGGTGTGTGTGTGTGTGTGTGTGTGTGTGTGTGTGTGTGTGTGTGTGTGTGTTATGCCTAGAACAATTAAAGGGTGGGAAAGAACAGTTTAGTGGTTGAACAAAATGCTACAGAGCATTAAGTCCTCCACTAACCCATCACAGAGGTTAGGAAAATAACTATACAAAAAGATCAGATAAATATGTAAAATTCTGCAGATGAAAACCAGCAAGGGGAAACTGCTTACATATTCAAAAGTTGTTTAAAATGAGGAAAGTTACCGCACAGTGGTGTCGCATGCCTTTAATCATAGCACTCAGGAGGCAGAGGCAGGCAGATCTCTGTGAGTTTGAGGCCAGCCTGGTCTACAGAGCGAGTTCCAGGGTAGGCTCCAAAGCTATACAGAGAAACCATGTCTCGAAAAAAAAATGAGGAAAGTTGTATTTGCAGACAGATTAAGCAGGTTCATTGGTGCAACACAGAATATAATTATAGTAACATTCTAAGAACATAGAAGGCAGGGGGGAATTATTAAAAATTCCACTTTTGTTGTTTTGTTTGTATTGAGGATTTTTCTCCTTTTTTATTTTAATTCTAAAGGTAATGATACATCATTAGGTTAGGAATCAAATCAATGTTATCATAGGATTTGGTAAATAGTAACAACTTATCGGGCATGGACAGACCCACAAGCTCTTTCCTAAGGCTCTGAATTGTACAGGAAAATGCAGTGATTTGCTGGAGTGTGGCAATGGCACCAGAAGGAAGTGATCTGGACACCTCAGAATGTCAGAAGACCATAGTGTATGTTCTCAGCATCCTATTGATATTACAATTGTCTAACTTGATAAAAAAGGAAGACTTAAGAAAACTAAGAGGTAAACCTTGTCTTCTTTTATTTGAAGTGAATAAATTGAGGTTTTCATATCAAAAAGCAACCTGAAGATTTTGTAATTATTTTGTTAAGTAAACTCCTAAAAGCATTTTGTTTGGTGAGAATAAGACTTATAATCAATACAATAAAAATGTGTATTAAAGAGTTCCATTGAAGGGGCTGGAGACATGCCTCAGTGGTTAGGAGAACTGACTGTTTTGCCACAGGACCAGTGCTTGATTCCCAGAACCCACCTGGTGGATTTAACTATCTGTAACTCCATTCCCAGGGGACCCTATGGGCCCTTTTGCCCTCTGTGGGTAGCACATACACACATGGTACATAGGCATGCATAAAGGCAAAGGACCCTTACATGTAACATAAAAATAAATAATTTGATTGAAGACAGTGAAATTAGAAAACTACAGCGGATTGCTCCGGCCATGGTTTTCTGAGTGATCGCTCATGCACAGAACCTTGGCTTTAAGGACAAGCCTCTGCCTTATTTTAAGAAACTAGAAAGCAAATGTAATTATTGTATATTTAAACTAATTTGTTGAAAGAATAAGTCAGTGCTGTGTGATATTTAAGTAGCTGCTGACTTTAACAACATTTCAATTAAGTATGTGTAGTTTTAGATAGGACTGAAATTGAAACGTGTTACTTTGTTCACTGCCCTTTTTGTCCAGGGAATATACACTCTGTTTCAGGACATCAATATCTGTAAAGTGCTGAGAGTACAAAGACTGCTGGGAGACCTTAATAGAAAGTAAAACTCAGAACAGAAGCTGTGGACACTTAGACTAGGAAATACAGCCTGTTTAGTTCCTCACCAAGTCAGTATGTGAGATTTTAAATATTTTCAGCATAGGAAAAAGCTAATACACTTGATTCAGTATTCAAGGCAGGAAAGGCAATATTCAAGAACTGAGAATTGCACGACTTGTAGATAATTATAGTTTCCTTGATATAGCATTTCCTTTGGTTTTTAGCATTAAGAATCATTGTTAATACATTGATATAATGTATTTTTATTTCAATGAGAAGATTATTAGCTGTAAACTGATAACATCTTAGGAAACTTAAGAATTTTAAACTCAATGGCTTTCCATAAAGTGAGGTTTAATAAAACTAAGGGCAAATTATGAGCTTTGCCTATTATTTTAATTGAATAAGCATTGAGGTCCTACTTAATGTTCTCAAAGTAATTTCTCAAATGTATAAGGAATTAGACAAAACATTGAGTTTAATAAAATATCTGAAGATAAGTCTTCTATAGAAAAAGTAAAATGTGCACAAGCATTAATCATTTTTCCTGTTTTTAATTAAGTAGCAGAGGGAGCCATACCTGACACTGAATCACAGTCTAGCTAAGTCACAGGCCTAGGGGAAAACCTACTGCTGCTGTTCTCACTAAGGAACATAACAATGAAAAGACTGCTAATGACACATGGCTCTACCCGTAGATCAGTGCATCACTCCACCCTCATGAGAGAAACTTCTTGAGGTAGATGATACTAAACACAGAGATCCACAACTGGACATTTTGTAGAGAGAGAAACTTTGGAGTACTCAGCTCAAAATGAGATGTCTTCATCCAACCACTTCCCTCAATGCCCAGTGATCAGAAGAAGAGCCTGAAAGATTGTAAGATGTCCAGAGTAGTAGATTTCTCCAAAGAAACAGCATTATGTAGACACAACACTAATGGACATATGAACTCACAGATACTGTGACAGCACATGCAAGACCTGAACAAGTTCAACCCACACAAAATCCCTGCACTGAGAAGAAGAAGTCTCACCTATAACCAAGAAGTTATTTGCAATTGATTCCCTTGGGAAAAGAAAAATCAACTGTGTCACTGGTTGGTTATCAACCATACTTCAGAGCAGGCCACAAGCACAGGAGTAGTTGGCCCATAGAAAACCAGTTCTACATTTTTTGTTTTGTTTGGTGTGTGTGTGTGTGTGTGTGTGTGTGTGTGTGTGTGTGTACTTTTTTGTGATATTGGTGCTTTGTTTTACTTTCCTTTTTTGGTTTGTTTGTTGAAAGAAAGGGACGCAGAGACAGAAAGAGGGAAGGACAGAGACAACATGAAGTTGAGTTTGTCAGGAGGTTTGGAGGACCTGGGTGTAATTGGAAGAGGGGAAGAATATGATCTAATTCTATTGTAGGAAAACAGATTTTAAAGGAAAATTAAAACATCAATAGCAGGTTTGTAATTTTAAATAGTTCATTTTTTTGAAATTAAAATATTCCAAAAACTACTTTACTAGACAAGCATAATCCCCTACAACTTACAATCATTTTTCCTTGTACCCACAGATAAGTGTAGTGTTCACCCCTCATGGAGGAAACTTCTCTTTGCAACAAATGGAAACCACTCCAGAAAACTACAGTCCATAAAAATACAGAGTTGTAAAGACCAGTCCAATTGGACATATCTACAAAACACTCCCACACCTAAGGCTCAGGAAACGTTGTGGTAGAGGGAGCAAAAAGACTGTAAGAGCTAGAGGATCAGAGTTTGTGTGACATCATGTCTCCTAGTAATGTCATTAGCTGCTCCCACAAAGTCTCAATATCATGACTGCTCAAAAGCGAGCTAAGCAAGGACACCAACTGACATGGCAAAGTGGAAAGAGAGAAGCTTATGGGGTCTCAGCCCTACACAAAGAACTGTGGGCAACCAAGGAAAAGTGGGAGCAGGAAAGGTGGTCTTCCCCAGGAAAGAGCACAGAACATTGGTTGTCCAAATAGCCCCGAGAACATGCATACAAGTTCTATTATACAGATTGAAGAGGTTGTATTCAGAACCTTTTCATTGTTAATAGAATGAACTGAACATAGTCTTAACTGCAGATCCATTTAATTAATTTTCTAAACACTTTCTCCTCAGTCTTCTAAATCTTATCCCTTTGAGGAAGTTTAAGGGAAAATAAATCAACACCGAAAACAAACAAATAACATTAAATGGATTGAGCAGGTTATATTTAGAAACATATGTGTGTATACATATACATATATGCATTCATAACAGTCAAATAAAAAGGAGGCCATTAATTTGAAGGAGAATGGAGAGCAGTAGATGGAAGGGTCTAGAGCGATTGGAGGTAAGGGGAAAATGTTGAATTATATTATAATCTCAAAAATTCCCTTTCCTCCCTTGAACCCCTCTCATATACATCCTTCCTTGCTCTACCAAATTCATGTCCCTAGCCTCTTTTCCTTTAATTTTTGTTACATATAATATATATATTCTCAAATATAGAATTAAACTCTTCTCACTCTGTATAATTTTCATGTATTTGTATGAGTTTAGGGCTGACCACTGCCCTGAAATCATATACATATAATCCAAGTTTTGACAGGAATACTATGTTTGAAAGGAGTTTCCTGTTCATATTCCAGTGTTGAGTATTATTCTCGGTTTCTATCATGATTCTTATTCAGTTTTTCTCTAAATACCGCAACTGTTACTTTACTTTCAATCAATCATAAAGTTCCCTGATTTATAAATGCTAGATATAATACGTGGGTTCTTAGTGACATAGTTTTTTCTGTATGTTAAAGTAATTTATAGCAAATTCCTTATCAACCATGATGCCGACAATTACAACCCTACATTGCCATAATAATAACGACTAAATGTCAACATTTCTGTTATTCTATTATCCAAATATTCTTAAAGTTCAGTTGTCTAGAGCCTTTTTCAAGACCACTGTAGGCTTGAGAAGTTGCCTGGAGAAGAGAATTTCTGAGACAAAAGGCAACATAGTGATAGACTTTGTGTCTGGGACATTGGTGCTCAAGGGTAACAAGGGGAGGAGCTTCTGTGTGATGTCTGGAGTACACTAAAAAGAAGGATGAGCAGGGGTAGAAGGAAAGTATGCGGAAAGAGAACCATCAGGAAAAGGAAGAACTTTTGGGTCAGTTCAGGACACTAGAAATATAAAAGGAGGTGGGGTTTTGGTAGCATAGATTATGTGTTTATATTTTTTGAATACATGGTTGGATCTCATCTATCTAATTGCTACTGTGTTCTGGAAGTTGTTAAGAGATTTTGAAAGGATTCAGGAGTGTTAATTTTAACCCTGGGTAAAATGAATTATTGGCTGCACTTATGATAGGCTTGATGGTATCCTCTGTAAAAGGTAAAGTTGGACCTGAAGAAACTCTCATGCTCATTACCTTGAAAACCATTGACCAATAAACCCATTGATCTCATCTATCTTCCATGCACCTTTATCTAGTGTAAGATCCGTTAGCACAGACTACTAAACATTTTTGTGTCAAGCTAATTAATGTATCTATTTTTGACCAACACAAACTCTCCTGTGTTCTAAATTAGCAGAATGGATGGAGGACACTGTTCTGAAACAGAAAACAGTGCCACTTGCTTTGGCAAGAGCACTAAAGTCCTTTCCCAACTGTGGAAGAAAAGCCAAGGCAAGCTAGCACAGCAGGGGCTCATGATTTTTTTTTTTTTTTTGTGTGTGTGTGTGTGTGTGTGTGTGTGTGTGTGTTGAACCAAAAGAAATTGAAATTTTTACTTTAAATATTTCAAAGGTAAAAAAGTTCAAGACCAAAGTAACAACCATTGTTTTAAATAAAATATGTCACAGTATGAAGTGAATTCTGTAAAGATCTCGCTTATTCTGTTAAAGAAAAGCATGTTGTGATGTATGGGATAATGATGTGCAGGTGGTTATTCTAGCTGCTCAACTTTTACCTTTCAATAAATCTATTTTATGCCATTTTGCTTGTAATTTTTGGCTTTGCTTTGTTTGTTTAAAAGGCCATATAAATATAGTCATTCTTTCAGGACATGGTGTTCCTCATAAGTGTTTTATTAAGGGAACTAATGAGTTCCAGCTTGTCTCTCACTGGATAGCTAGTTCTTAATGACCCTTGATAAGAGAAAATAGACTTTTGTCAAAAATCTTTCTTTCTAATCAAAGCAGCAAAGTTCTCATCAAAACATAGGGCCAGTGCCAGATCTGATTAACAACTAGAGACCATGGGACAGAAAGTTAATTAAGGCCGCGGATGCCTGAACTTCCATGGAGTTGTTTTCAACATTTTGAAACACAACCTGATTTATGAAAAAAGACTGTTTGGAAGATTTTCTGTAAATGTGTTTTTTAAAACTCAGTAATGATCAAAAAAATACATAAACGAACATTCTTTTTCAATCTTTGACCCTTGCTAATAAATCCCATGTATCTTATTAAGCTTGAAATCTGGTATGAGTTATTTTATTTGATAGTAGCAACTTACTGGTATTTTTTCTATTGTCCAAAGTAACATCACAGACCTAGAAATCATCATTCTAAATATAAAAATGAGAGTCTGGCCTGGTGGCCAGATTGCAAGCTTAGAGTTTGAGAGGTTGAGGAAAAAGTGTCACGAACTTAAGGGCTACAGAATGAGTCAAGTCCAGGCTGAGCAATTTATTGAGACCCAGTATCAAAATAAAGAGTAAGAAGATGGCTGGGGGCATCACTCAGTGGTAAAGTGCTGGCTTAACCTGTACACACATACACCCACATGCACACCCATACACCCACACACTCACACACACACACACACACACACACACACACACACACACGCATACAGCACACACACACATAACACATCACTGGAGACAGTTATTAGTCCCACATTGTTACAGATAGTGATGACCGAATCATTTTAAACTTTAAATAAAATCTTCATAGTTAAGTAAGTGTGTCTCTTCACAGTGCTTCATTTCTAGGCAAATTCCTTTTAAATGTAAGATACATTAAAGGAAGAGATTGTTGTTGTTGTTGTTTAAAACAGTCTTAACATATAGCTTAGGCTGGATTTGAACTCATGATTTACAAACTCTTCTTCCTCAGCGTTGGGATTGTAGGTATAAACTAACACTCTGGATTAGATATGAAAATTTTGCAATATGCACATTGAAAAAGCCCCTATTTGCAGAGGAGTTAAGGTAGAGTTAATCAATTCTGAACACTGAAGGAAAGAAAACTCCCAGGGACAGTTTACATCATTGCTCATTTAAAAGACTAAATTATGGAAATTAATATAACACCATGTTTGATGACTATACTTTGTGTTATAATTAGACATAAGGGTCATCATGATATTTCCTGTCTTTAAGATATTTTAGAAGAAATTGGGAAAAGTTTGTTGTATTATTTATCCACTCTCTTCTATTTGTAAAATATTTTATATTAAACAGTTTAAATTATACATCAACAAGTATAGTACACCATATTGTCTTTCTGATTATGGTTAGTGTTTCTTTTTTATTTTAATTTGTAGCTGCAGTTATCATGTGCAAGCACTTGATGTGCAGTGACCTTAGGGATAGAAAGATAATACGTAACCTCTGTTGGCTCACATGAGGGAGCAGAGTCTAGAGTGCCTGAGCAATGTGCAGCACATGGACAAGGCAGAACCTCATGTGTAACTTCCAAAGGGCCAAGGAACCCAGTACCAAGTAAGATGTTGTATGGGAAGAAGGGAAGTTCATAAACTATGATCTAATGCCAGATTTTATAATTGTATTTAAGCCATAACATAAAATAATAAGAAAAACCATATAAGGTACTTATGAGAATTTGCTCAGAAGTAAAAGGTAGGGTTTGGGAGGAAGTCTGAAAGGCAAAACAGCTTTGAGCAATTTGAAAATGATTTCTTTAGAAATCACAAGAATTCCTAGAAAATTTTGGCCTTCTAGACACAAGAACACCTCCTCATGGATGATTAAGTTTCGCTGGCTGGAGTACATACCTCTGTCTATAAGCTAAATGAGAAGCAACAGGCTGTCAGATCACTCACCAAGTAGTCACAGAGCTTTTCATTTTGATATACTTCCTAGTGCTCTCTCTTTAAGTGGAAATGTATTTCTAGGGGTCAACTTCATAAATTCCCATTCTCAGAATGTGTCATGAACAAAGTGACTTGAAGACACTATTTAGACACAAGTGGATTCTGTCATACCGGTCACTTATCCCTTAACTTACTACTTTGCATATCATCTGCACATGAAAAAGCTCAGGAAAGTTCTGGATCTTCTCTGTGTCCTGAGAGAGGCCAGGCTCTGATACACTGCAGAGGATTTTAAACAGCTTCCTGGGGACAGTTGTGATTCCTAAAATGAGTCTGTACATCTCGAGATGAGCAAGTTTAGTGCAACAACTTTTTAACTCAGAAATTTGATGGAACTTCAAGGCACCAATGTGAAGTACTTAGTATTTAAACTGGAGTTTCTTTTTGTTAAAGATATGGAAAAGATACCTGTTTATTACTTCAATCTGATGAGGAAAGAAAAAACCTTTTGAAGGAAATGGTTTATATTAAGCATTTAGTAAAAATTTCCTATGCTCATTAATGAATGTAGGTATATATTATATTTTAAGTGCATTTTTATTGCCCAAAATAATGCTGTTTTTATTTTAATTGTGTAATGAATCTTTAATCTATGTAATTTAAACTATTAAATTTTTTATATAACTAATACATGCTAATTGTAGGGTTCATTGTAGTTTTTCTTTGCATTTCTTTCTATTGAGATTCATAATGTCCATCATTCCTCCTGGTCTCCCTCTCTCTCCTTCTCTCCTTCCCTTCCCTCCATCTTTTCCCAGAACTATTCTCTAATCCTTTGCTTTCTAGATTCCACAAACAGGAAATAACACTCAGCCAGTGTCAGGCTGTGCCTGGGTTATTTCACTTCCATGATGTCCACCAGGCTTCCTCCAAATGATACGATTTCATTCTGCTCGATGGCTGAACAATCTTGCATTTCATGTGAGATTTTTCTTTATATGTTCAGCTGTTGATGGCTATTGTGGATGCTGTTGTCTAGGAAAAGTCTGCGAGCACCTGTTTGCTTTGTGTCTACAGCAGAGGGATAGCTGGGCAGTATAGTAGTTATAGGTTGGCTTTTGAGGAGTGCCTATACTATTTCCATAATCGTTTTACTAGCTTATAGTCCTATCAACAGTGGATAAAGGTCCTTTCTTTTCCCCCTACATCCTTGCAAGCATTTATTGTGCCTTTTCGGGGGGTATTTATACATAATCTTACTTTTATTACATGGTAAATAACATTTTTTAATTTATTTAGACATTTTTTAAAATTCATTTTACGTACCAACCACAGATCCCCCTCTCATCCCTCCTCCTGCTCTCCCCCAACCTCCCCATATTCCCTTCTCCAAAAGCAAAAGGCCTCCCATGGGGAGTCAGCAAAGCCTGGAACATTCAGTTGAGGCAGGAGCAAGCCCCAGGTGACAACAATTTGAAAAGTAAAACCCTGTTGTGTTTAGGACTGGTCTGGTCACACAAGGCTTTCCTTTAGGCCCTCAGGCAGGCAGGGAGGAGGAGCATTCTTGGGAGGGCTAGTAACAGCCTGGGGCCTAGGCCTGGGGAAGTTTCCCTAAGGGCCTGATGTACTGACAGTAAAACAGCGCTCCTTCCCTAAACCCAGGAATATGCTTGAGAGAGCTGGTGGAGGTCTGGAACCAGGGCCTTTTGTTGTGACTTTTTATTATTATGTGTGGCCATTTTAATTGGATTGAGATGGATTTTCATTATAGTTTATCATTGCATTTTCTTAATCACTAAATATTTTGAGAATTTTTATTTTATTTATTAGCCATTTGTATTTCTTGTACTGGAAGTAACTAATATTATTTGCTCATTTTTAAATTGGATTTTTTTTTGAGACAGAGTCTCACTCTGTACCCTTAGCTGGCCTGGAACTCACTCTGTAGACCAGATTGGCCTCAACTGCATGGAGATCCACCTACCTTAATCTCTGGAGTGCTAGGATTAAAGTTGTGTCCTATCGCTTCTGCTTGGAGCTATTTTTTTTATTAATATAAAGCTTATATTCTGGATAGTAACCCTCTAATGGATAAAATCCAACAAATATAAAGTTGATATTAAACCCCAAAAACTAAATTTATTAAGAAATGGAATTTCTACTTGCTCAGGATTTTCAATCTTAAAAATGGAGTTAGTAAAGTCAATAAATTCAGATATTTGTTCTACAAATATCCATGTTCCTTTTGTAGAAAACAGGCACAAAATACAATCTACTTCAGAGATAATACAATTGATGACTTAGGATTTGGAGGACAAAATTTTGTAATTTCATGTACTTTTGTAGTATTTCACAATACTTCATAAAAGCAACATACATTGTAAAAAGATGAGTGCAATTTTAAAAGTGTCCCTGTGGCTATTGCATACCATAATATATTGTTTGAAAAGTGCTCCCATTCATGAAAATTAAAATGGCAATCCTCGTCCATCAAGAGATTCAATACTATTATCTACAAACTTAGGGTACAGCGTGTATCATCATGCCTAGCTTTCCCCATAACAGTTGGGGATCTTAACTTGGGACCTCATTCCTAGCATCTTATAATCACCCTAGGGTATGTAACTGTTACATACTATAGGCTTAGTTTCAGAGTAAAAACACATATCAAAGAGCTCCTTTAAATTAGTATTATATTCTTAGGTTTATTTATTTTATTTCGTAGGCCTAAGTGTTTTGACTGCACGTATGTATAATGTACCCCATGGGTGTCTGTTGCCAGCAGAAGCCAGAAGGGGAGTCAGAGCCCTAGGCGCTGGAACTGCAGGTGGTTATGGGCAACCATGTGAGTGCTGAGAATTAGAACCCAGGTCCTCTACAAGAGCAACTATTGTTATTAAGCACTGTGACATCTCTCCAGCCCTCTGATGAATTATTTTTAAAAATAAAAATTCAGTGTGTGTATATTATTTGCAGCTTATTGATTTTCTCTTCTTTTAAAATCAATGAGGGATTTATCAACTTTGTACTGAAGTTATATAACATCATTTTCAAAGGATGGTGCATCCTTGGTTTCTATAAGACAATAAGTAACCTCAGTAGATAGAAGAGTTGTTTTTTACCTTAAAAGCTGCTAAAAGAGTTTTGTGAGATAGTCACTTTTTTACGACTTCCCTCTATTGTTGCTGGTATACTTACTCAAAGGATGACTTCAATTATGCTTTGAGATTCCATCTTAATACTCGGTTAGGTCAAGAAAAGAAAACATCTTTATTGGCGTAAATTAAGAATTCTTGATTGTAAGTTGTACCTGAGGAAATCTACAGATGTTTCTCAGGATGCCTTAATCACAACAACTATGTATTTAAATTGAAAATACTTGTATTACAGGTCTGTAACTTGAATCTCATCTTTATTACACACACACACACACACACACACGATCTATACAATACTTTAAAAATGTTATATTTTATTAATCACTAGATTTTAAGTAACAATCAAATTGTAAATTTTGATAAGTACTTATTTTTAAGTTATAAAATCATGATATCAATTTTGTAGAAAAGTGTGCACCTGCCTACAAAGAAATGTTGCATTGTTAGTCTGCACTCACTCCCTGTGGTGACAGTACAATATGTGTGTGCATTAGCGGTGGGGAGGGTCTTTGAGGAAATGTTCTGTTACCACCTGAAGGGATGAGGAAGCCTGTCTCTCCTATATGCTTTCCTCTATTTCCTATAGGGAGAGAAACAGTTGTGGGGCAGGGAGTCTTTGTACTTAAACCATTAATGTAAAGATGCAGTGGAGAGGCGTCATCTGTTAAGACTTCATCTGCATCAACAAAAATCATTGTAAACACCTGGTAACAGAGACAAAAATCAGTTAAAGTGAAGTTCTTTGAAATTCACACTTTCCCCTTTAGAAACATCTATAAGACTCTTTAGGATTTGAGCATAGATGAGTTAATTACAAAGAAACAAATTAGCCAACTAAGACATAATTATAAAGAAATGTAATACTAAAAGATACCCATGACAACTTATTCTAAGGATTTTGTACTATCATTTAAAGAAATTTGTGCTTAAAATATTCTCAAAATTTTTTTTAATGAGATGCTCCTAAAACATAACATTTGACTGTATTCCAAAGTTATCATTTAACACTAAACACTGAAGAGACAGTACGGCATTAAGACAAGTTCAAATGGAAATCAAGGAATGGATTTATAAGGGTCAGCCAAAAGGGATGAGGAATGAATGCAGTAAGAGACACAAAACTGATTAATGTCTTTCAAGGCAGTAAATAGTAACATCTGTGTTAACTTTTATCCTGGGCAGAAGTTATTTATACTGCTAATCACTAAAGATCATTTTTTGCTGATTTCAGAAAATAATTTATATTTCTGCAGGGTTTTCTTCATACTTAATTCTTCTGGAACTGTTGAACATACTTGGTATTAGTAAGCAGGAAGAAAAAAGTATACAAACCTAATTAGAGAAGTTTTTAAACTAATTAAGCTACTAGAATATTTCCCACTGTCCTGAAATTCATATATTGTCTTGCTTTCTCCTCCTCCACCATTCTTCTTTCCAATCCCATGGCCATACTCACATTTGCTTGTATATATGCTTCTGGCCCAGTGGTCGTTCCACTTCTGGTCTCATGTATTTTATAATCTTCCCAATTCCCCTTCCTTAAAAAGTCTTGTTCTCCTCTCATGGTCCTCTTTCTAATTTCACAATTCAGACTTATACTTTCACCAACGTAAATTATAAATGTATGAAAAGCAAAGCTAGGAAGGGTATCTGAGAAAAAATGTGGTCTTGGTCCTTTGGAGTACAGGTTTCTTCAAACAATGTAGTCATTTTCAGATCTATTCATTTTCCTGTAAATTCCATAAATTTAATTTTCATTAATAGGAATAAAAGTCTGTTATGTCCCATAAAACTTCATATGTACTATATTTTAATTATCCGTTAATCCACTGACGGGCGTTTTTGGCTGATTTCATTTCTTTGCTTTTATGAATAAAGGAACAATAAAGATGGATGTTCAAATACCTCTGTAGTCATATGGTAGTTTCTGTTTAGAGTCGTTTGGGTATACACCCAGAAATGGTACAGATAGGTCATATGGTAGTTTCTGCTTGAGTCCAAGCAGCTTTTTAAAGTACAGAATCATGCTGCTTGAAAATAGGGAGAGTTTGATTTATTCCTTTCTAACTTTAATTTTTTGTCTCTCTTTTCCTATTGTTGTAGCAAACACTATGAACATTATTTTGAAAAAGAGTGGAGGGAGTAGATACTCATTTATTGCTTCACTTTTTAGAGAAAATAAGGTTTTGCCCATTTATTATAAGGTTGATTATAGGATTTTTGTATGCCTACTTTATTATGTATTTCTATTTTTTCATAAAGATGTGTTGATCTGAACATAGCTGAGCAAGTGCTCTTGTGCTATGATTGAGCATTCCTTGGGTATATGGCCAAGAATGGTATAGCTGGATCTTGGAGGAGATTGATTCCCAATTTTCTAAGAAAGCGCCATATTGATTTCCAAAGAGGTTGTACAAGCTTGCATTCCTACCAGCAGTGGAGGAGAGTTCACCTAGCTCCACATCCTCTCCAGCATAAGCTGTCTTCAGTGTTTTTGATCTTAGCCATTCTGACAGGTGTAAGGTGGTATCTCAGAGTTGTTTTGATTTGCATTTCCCTGATGATTAGGGATGTTGAGCAATTCCTTGAATGTCTTTCAGCCATTTGAGTTTCCTCTGTTGAGAATTCTCTGTTTAGTTCTATAGCCCATTTCTTAATTGGACTGTTGGGCATTTTGATGTCTAATTTCTTGAGTTCCTTATATATTCTGGATATCAGTCCTCTGTCAGATGTGGGGTTGGTGAAGACCTTTTCCCATTCTGCACTTGCTCAACTATGTTCATAGCAGCATTGTTTGTAATAGCCAGAACCTGGAAACAACCTAGATGCCCTTCAACTGAAGAATGGATAAATAAAATGTGGTACATATACACAGTGGAATACTACTCAGCAGAGAAAAATAATGACATCATGAGGTTTGCAGGCAAACAGATGGATCTAGAAAAAATCATCCTGAGTGAGGTAACCCAGACTCAGAAAGACAAACATGGTATTTACTCACTCATAGGAGGATACTAGATGTGGAACAAGGATGACTGGACTGCTACTCACATCACCAGGGAGGCTACCTGGAAAACAGGACCCTAAGAAAGACACGGGGATCGCCCAATGAGGGAGAAATGGATGAGATCTACATGAATAGCCTGGACATGAGTGGGGGAAATGAAGGGCAAGGGGCGAGGGAAAGAGAGCTTGGGGGAGCAGGAGATCCCAGCTGGATCAAGAACAGAGAGGGAGAACAAGGAATAGGAGACCATGGTAAATTAAGACCACATGAGAATAGGAAGAAACAAAGTGCTAGAGAGGCCCACAGAAATCCACAAAGATACCCCCACAACAGACTGCTGGCAATGGTCGAGATACAGCCCGAACTGACCTACTCTGGTGATGGGATGGCCAAACACCCTAATTGTCATGCTAGAAACCCCATCCAACGACTGAGGGATCTGGATGCAGAGATCCATGGCTAGGCCCCGGATGGATATGAGCGAGAATTGTTGAGACCAAGGTTGGATAAAACACAGGGACAAATAGTCAAAAGAATGGAAACACATGAACTATGAACCAATGGCTGAGGGGCCCCCAACTGGATCAGGCCCTCTGAATGGGTGAGACAGTTGATTGGCTTGATCTGTTTGGGAGGCATCCAGGCAGTGGGACCGGGTCCTGTGCTCATTGCATGAATTGGCTGTTTGAAACCTGGGGCTTATGCAGGGTAACTTTGCTCGGCCTGGGAGGAGGGGACTGGACCTGCCTGGACTGAGTCTATCTGGTTGATCTCAGTCCTCAGGGGAGGCTTTGCCCTGGAGGAGGTGGGAATGGGGGGTGTGGTGGGGGAAGGGGAGGGGGTCAGGAGGGGGGAAAACAAGGGAATCCGTGGCTGATATGTAGAACTGAAATTTATTGTAAAATAAAAATAAAATAAAATAAAATAAACAATGTGTTGGTTTTTGTCAAATGTATGTTCACAGTCATGAAGATAATCAAGTGATATTTTTCCTAAATTCTATTTCTGTTGGGTGTTTTGTTTACTTATGAAAATGGATTAGGTGAAAATGAATTGGTCATGATGTATGACCTAAATTTCTTCTTGAATTCAGTTTGTAAATGTTTTGTTGAGAATCTTGTTTGTGATTCATGTTAATAATTGGTTTATAAAACAAGTTTGGTATTGTTTCTTCCCTTTCTGTGATGTGTTTGCATTAAATTTTCTTTAAAAGTTTGGTAGAGGGAAGTGGGAGGAGGGAAGAGATTGATTCCCAATTTTCTTCGGTTGATATGTAAAATGAATAAAATATTTATTAATAAAACAAAAAAGTTTGGTAGAATTCAGCACTGAATCACTATATAGGGAGAGTTTTTTTTTGTTTTTTGTTTTTTTTTTTTAATTTTTATTTTGCAATACAATTCAGTTCTACATATCAGCCACAGATTCCCTTGTTCTCCCCCCTCCCGCCCCCCTCACCTTCCCCCCAGCCCGCCCCCCCCATTCCAATCTCCTCCAGGGCAAAGCCTTCCCCACAGACTGAGATCAACCTGGTGGACTCAGTCCAGGTAGGTCCAGTCCCCTCCTCCCATGCCGAGCCAAGGGACCCTGCATAGGCCCCAGGTTTCAAACAGCCAACTCATGCAATGAGCACAGGACCCGGTCCCACTGCCTGGATGCCTCCCAAACAGATCAGGCCAATCAACTGTCTCACCCACTCAGAGGGCCTGATCCAGTTGGTGACCCCTCAGCCATTGGTTCATATTTCATGTGTTTCCGTTTGTTTGGCTATTTGTCTCTGTGCTTTATCCGACCTTGGTCTCAACAATTCTCGCTCATATAAACCCTCCTCATTCTCGCTAATTGGACTCCCAGAGATCCACCTGGGGCCTAGTCATGGATCTCTGCATCCAGATCCCTCAGTAGTTGGATGAGGTTTCTAGCACGACAATTAGGGTGTTTGGCCATCCCATCACCAGAGTAGGTCAGTTCGGACTGTCTCTCGACCATTGCCAGCAGTCTGTTGTGGGGGTATCTTTGTGGATTTCTGTGGGCCTCTCTAGCACTTTGTTTCTTCCTATTCTCATGTGGTCTTCATTTACCATGGTCTCCTATTCCTTGTTCTCCCTCTCTGTTGTTGATCCAGCTGGGATCTCCCACTCACCCAAGCTCTCTTTCCCTCGACCCTCGCCCTTCACTACCCCCACTCAAGTCCAGGCTGTTCATGTAGATCTCATTCCATTTCTCTGTCATTGGGCGATCCCTGTGTCTTTCTTGGGGTCCTGTTTTCCAGGTAGCCTGCCTGGTGATGTGAGTAGCAGTCCAGTCATCCTTGTTCCACATCTAGTATCCTGTTATGAGTGAGTACATACCATGTTTGTCTTTCTGAGTCTGGGATACCTCACTCAGGATGATTTTTTCTAGATCCATCCATTTGTCTGCAAACCTCATGATGTCATTGTTTTTCTCTGCTGAGTAGTATTCCATTGTGTATATGTACCACATTTTGTTTATCCATTCTTCAGTTGAAGGGCATCTAGGTTGTTTCCAGGTTCTGGCTATTACAAACAACGCTGATATGAACATAGCTGAACAAGTGCTCTTGTGGTGTGGTTGAGCATTCCTTGGGTATATGCCCAAGAGTGGTATAGCTGGATCTTGGGGGAGATGGATTCCCAATTTTCTAAGAAATCGCCATATTGATTTCCAAAGTGGTTGTACAAGCTTGCATTCCCACCAGCAGTGGAGGAGAGTCCCCCTAGCTCCACATCCTCTCCAGCATAAGGTGTCTTCAGTGTTTTTGATCTTAGCCATTCTGACAGGCGTAAGGTGGTATCTCAGAGTTGTTTTGATTTGCATTTCCCTGATGATTAGGGATGTTGAGCAATTCCTTAAATGTCTTTCTAAAAACCGACATGTGGACCAATGGAATCGAATTGAAGACCCTGACATTAATCCGCACACCTATGAACAAATAATTTTTGACAAAGAAGCCAAAAGTGCACAATGGAAAAAAGAAAGCATCTTCAACAAATGGTGCTGGCAAAACTGGATATCAACATGTAGAAGGCTGCAAATAGATCCATATCTATCACCGTGCACAAAACTTAAGTAGAAGTGGATCAAGGACCTCAACATAAATCCAGCTACTCTGAACCTGCTAGAAGAGAAAGTAGGAAGTAGTCTTGAACACATTGGCATAGGAGACCACTTTCTAAATAGAACACCAGTAGCACAGACACTGAGAGAAACAATCAATCAATGGGACCTCTTGAAACTGAGAAGCTTTTGTAGGGCAAAGGATACGGTCAACAAAGCAAAGCGACAGCCTACAGAATGGGAAAAGATCTTCACCAATCCCACATCTGACAGAGGACTGATATCCAGAATATATAAGGAACTCAAGAAATTAGACATCAAAATGCCCAACAGTCCAATTAAGAAATGGGCTATAGAACTAAACAGAGAATTCTCAACAGAGGAAACTCAAATGGCTGAAAGACATATAGGGAGAGTTTTAATTGCTACTTCAATCTCACTGTTTGTATTGAGCCTTTGATGTTGTTTATGTCTGAAGTAAATTTTGATGCATCATAGGAGTTTAAGAATCTATTTGTTCCCTGTAAGTTTATCAACTTTGAATTTTCAAGGTGTTCCTTAATTAGCTTCTGAATTTTATTGGGCTCTATTGTAACAACTATCCTTTTTATCTTTCACTTTATTAAGTTGGATCTTCACTCTTTCTTTTGATTAGTTCGGCTAGGGTTTGTCAATCTCATTAAGCATTTCAAAGCCCAGCTCTGATGGATTCCATTGTCCATTTCAGCTTCTATTTCATTGGTTTCAGAACTATTGTTTATTTGTTTTTTGATTTCTGTATATTTGATATGGTTTGTTCTTCTTCTAAGACCTTGAGTTACATCATTAGGTTATTTGAGATTGCTCTAATTTTTTTTTTTTAAATGTGACCCTTAACTATAAACTCTCTTAGAATTGCATTAGCTGGATTAATGGTCTGGCAGGTTGTGTTATCATTTTAACTTGTTTCCAGAAATGTTGAAATTTCTTGATTTCTTTAGTAATTCATGGTTATTCAACAGCGTGTTGGTCACTCTATGTATTTCACGTTCCTAAAGCTTTACTTGCTGTTGATTTCTAGTATTATCCCACTGTGGTCTGATAGGATATAAGTAATTGTTTATTATTTTTTTACATGTAAAGTCTTGATTTAGGCTTATAATGTGAAAAATTTGATGAAGTGTGTATCTAAGAAGAATCTGTGTTCCCTAATCATTGGAGGTAACATGCTATAGATATCTGTTATATTTGGTTGGTCAGAGGTACAATTTGGATCTGGTTTCCTTGTTGGTTTTCAGTTTGGAAGACTTATTTACATATAAGACTTCTTTAGAAGTCTCCCACTATTTTTAAGTCAATACCTATGTCACTTTTTACACCTTTACTTTTGGTTTTATGAAATGTGTACCCCTAAAATTTAGTATATACATACTTATAACATTACATCTTCTTAATAAATTGTTCTTTTGTTAGTATGTATATTGGCCCTCTGTTTAGTCTAACTACTTTTGGTTTGAAGTCTATTTTATCAGATGTGAGATTCACTTGCCATCTGTTTACTGCTTCAGTTTGCTGGATAGGTTGATTTCTATCCTTTGGCTTTTGGCATTTGGGTATCTTTGTTGGAGAGGTGTGTTTCTTGGATATCTCTTAGTCCATTCAGTCTGCACCTTTTAATTAATAAGCTAATGCCATTTGCCATGGCATTTTCTATGGTTTTGTAAGATTATACATCCGTCTCCATGTTAAACAAAGAGAGGACACGTCTGCATGACACCAGTGTCCCTGGAAGGTTCAAAGAGTGGCTTTAGGATGCGGGTTGAGGAATATGTCATTTACGGCTTTTCTCACAGCAAGCACATCAGTGCTTACAGTGACGTGAGAATGGAAAGAGGGAGGAAAGTAGGAATGAAAGAGGTGTGGACTTGGAGAAATTTCAAAATGTTCAACTTCAAACTACTTTCCCCTTCATTTAGTGCTGTCATCTGCTTGTCATGCTCCCTTATCTCCTCCAGGCACATTCAAAGCAGGCTCTAGTAGGGAACCATAGCAGGACGGAACACATGTGACCCTTTTTGTATACATATATGAGGAATTTTGATCATGTTTACCTCCTGCACCTGGTGCTCTCCCATCTCTAGTATTTCATCTTCCCCTTTCACTTTTTTTACCCTCTCTTAAAAAAGAACAACTCCACATATAAAACAGAATATATGGTTCTTGTATTTTAGGACTAGTCACCTTCTACTCCTTAACAGTCCTATTCCTCATTTCTTTCTTTTTTTATTAGACTCCACATATAAAATGAAATATGTATTATATATCTCTCTGAGAATGGTCTATTTCACTCAGTACGTCCTTGGTTTCCATCTATTTTATTGCAAAGAATATGATTGTGTTTTTCTTAATGGCTCAATAATACTTCCCTGTGTACATATAGAAGAAAGACACTTACTCTATCCATTGTCCTGGCAATGGGAAGCTAAGCCCATTCCACAGCTTGGCTATTATGAGCAATGTCACAAGAGAATATTAATATACTCTGATTTAGCAAAAGACATGTATGGTAGAAATGTTTTTAGCATTGGACTGTATAGTAAAATCTGTAAGACTCCTATAAAATCAAAAAGTAGATAAGTTTGACCATTCTCACCATTTTTGTTCAATACAGGGTTTAGAATATTAGAGAAATAATGCATGGAAAAAACATGTAATAGAAACAGCAAAGAAAGAAACCAATTATCCTTATCTGCAGAGGATCTTTTAAGATGCTTTGTGCTTAAATATGTTTGAAATATCCTGAAATCTTCTCTAGAAAAGATTCTTAGCCATGATACACACTTTTAGCAAGGTAGAAGAATACAAAATAATTTTTTTTTTTTTGGTTTTTTGAGACAGGGTTTCTCTGTGTAGCTTTGTGCCTTTCCTGGATCTCACTCTGTAGACCAGGCTGGCCTCGAACTCACAAAGATCCACCTGCCTCTGCCTCCCGAGTGCTGAGATTAAAGGCATGCACCACCACCGCCCGACTACAAAATAATTGTAAAAAATATTTTTTTATAAGCAATCAACAATTCAAGCCAGCTGTAAACCTTATGAATGATAACAATGACTGGGCTGGTAAGACATCCCAATCCTCACACTTTTTCTTTAGGAATAACCAGTAGTTCCAATAGTTTTCTCACTGGACTTAAGGCCAACTCAATAGGAGGGCATTTGGACCTAGTACTGTAAACCATTTTCCCAAACCAATATAACTTTTAATTGTTTTGTAAATACCTATCCTGATATCTACAAGTAGGTGTAGCTATCACATATCATGAATAAAAGTTTCCTTTGGCAACAGAGATCTATAACTGGTCAATATCCAGAAAATGTGACCATGGGGTGCCTAGTCCCAATTGATTCATCTACAATGCTTCCCTATGGCTAAGACTTAAGAAAAATCAAGCAAGAGGAATGAAAATATTTTAAGAGACAAAATAGGACACAATCTGCTAGATAGTGTGTTCTAGAGATGGCATCAAATCCCAACAATATGCTTTCCTAAATAAGACCTAACTAATGACAATGCCAGTTGGCATGCTAACTGGTTGGGGAATATCTTACAGTTCTCACATATAGATAAAGAGCTATAGATAGTAAATTGGAGAGAGAGAGAGAGAGAGGGAGAGAGAGAGAGAGAGAGAGAGAGAGAGAGAGAGAGAGAGAGAGAGAGAGAATGAATCAGTTTTATCCAGGGAAGAACTCCTGAATAGGTTGTTCAGTCACAATGGGTCATCCCTAGGCACATATCACATGAATAATGCCAAAAAGAGTCAACAGATTTTGCATACATATATATATATATATTACAGCAAATAACAAAAGTTTATGAATTTGAGAGAGTAATTAGGCTTTGGAGGTGTAATAAAGCTAAGATAGAGGGTGGAAAGGATATGAAGTACTCATGCATGAAATTCTCAAAATGAATTGATACTAAATAAATTCCTTTTCTGTATATCAAAAGCAAATGTACTGGGGAAGAATATCAGGGTATCAGGTCCTTTCACAGTTGCTTCAACATAAATAAAAATGTGGTGATATTGTGTCCCCCAATATATTGTGCATCCTAATAAACTTATCTGGGGTCAGAGAACAGAACAGCCACTAAATTAGACATAGAGGCCAGACAGTGGTGGCACACACACCTTTAATCCTATCACTTGGGAGGCAGAGATCCATTTGTATCTCTGGGACTTCAAGGCCACACTGGAAACAGAGCCAGGCATGGTGGCACATGCCTTTACTCCCAGGAAGTGATGGCGGGAAGCAGAAAGGTATATAAAGTGTAAGGACCAGGAACTAGAGGCTTTTCAGCTTTTAGGCTTTTGAGCAGCAGTTCAGCTGAGATGCATTAGAGTGAAGGACTCAGACACTTTCAGTCTGAGGAAACAGGATTGGCTGAGAAGTTTGTGAGGTGAGGTTATCTGTGGTTTGTTCTGCTTCTCTGATCTTTCAGAACTCACCCCAATACCTGGCCCCAGGTTTGTTTTTTATTAATAAGGCCATTTAGCAATTCATGTTACATAAAAATATGCTTAGAATATATGGAGTGAAAGAGATGTTATCTCTAAAATAAAATGAGTGACTAAAGATAGCTCTACATCGTAGAGTGGTTCCCCTCTCCTGACTCAGCAGAATTAATATTGTAAAAATTAACAAACTCCTCGCAGCCATTTTTTGTTTGAATATAATCAACATCATATCTCCAATGGCATCTTCATAGACCTAGAAAATTCAAAACTAAGATTCACATGTAATCACAAAAGACTACAAAGAACTAAAGCAATCTTGAGGAAAAAAAGCAATGCTTCAACTCTCACAATAGCTGACATTATATTATACTATGGAGCCACAGAATCTCAAACAGCATGGAACTCAGAAAAGTAAAAATAAGTACCAACAGTACTGGAAAGTTCCCAGAAATACACATGTGCAGAGATCCTCATCCAATTCTTGAGAACTATGCCTAAGCTCAATCTCTTTAACAAATAATGTTCTAAAACTGCTTATCCACCTATGTAAGACATAAACACAATTGGCTTAATATCAAAAATCAATTCAAAAAAGATCAAAAAATCTTAGTGCAAAATCAGAGGGGAAAATGGATTAAACCCTTTAAAATAAAGACATAGGAAATTACCATTTAAATAGTATTCCAGAGATTGTATCTTAACTGCTTTTGCCAGTTAAGTCACCCTTTTCCACTCCTCACTTATCCATCCCTCCTTCCTTTCCTCCTCCTCCCTTTCTCTCTCTCTCCTACTCTCCCTTTTCCTTCTTCTCTCAGACATGTCTCCTTTCATGAATTTCCTTATACTACTGTGAGCTAAATACATTTATTTTCAGTCTAGAAGGAATATAATTATCTCTCTTCTTAAAATTTATTAAATATTTACTAAGTACAATCTGCATGTTTTCATGCTTGTTTCTGTGTTGCACATAATAATTTAATAGACTCTTTAATGATTCAGGCTATCTACTGCATAATGATTTTATGAAAAGTAAGGCATCTTGCCATAAACTAGTTGTTCTAGAAGAGATGGAGCAAATATTTGATCTCAACTATCTGTGTCTAAATGGTTGTTTTGTTACTTTACTGAAACTATTAAATAAAATAGCACAATTATCTTCTCACTCAACTTCTCTAACATTCACTTTAACTTTGATCCATTTTTATATCTGTCCCCCCCCCCCTTTTTTTTCCTGCTCACTTCACTAAGAGAAGGTATGAGGACCCCAGATCAGATACCTGTCTAGCCCAGGCTTTATAGCCAGGCAGGAATAGCCCCTCAAGTCATGAACGTTTTTCTCTCATCAAAGTGGCAACCTCGGCTGCCATATCCACTATAACTAAGCTTGAGAAATGTCCTCACCCTTTTCAATATGTCTCTTGAGTTTCAACGGTCATTTAGTTACTGCATTTGGAATACAAATCTTTATTTGTATTTAACAGCAGGGGAAAATGGTTTGTTTACTGTAGCCAGAAGTATCCTCCAGTCCTGCAGAATCTCTCCCACCTGTGCCCCACAGCTGCTTGGTCCCAAATAAACACACAGAGGCTTATATTTTTTTTAAACTATGGCCATGGCAGGCTTCTTGCTAGCTAGCTCTTACATGTAGCTTGAGTTTTCTTGCCTGGCCCACGGTCAGGGCAAATCTCTCTCACCTGCCAGTCCCACAGCCTCAGACCCAATCAAGTAAACACAGAGACTTATATTGGTTACAAACTGTATGGCCGTGGCAGGCTTCTTGCTAACTGTTCTTACAGCTTAAATTAATCCATTTCCTTTAATCTATACTTTGCCACATGGCTCGTGGCTTACAGGCATCTTCACAAGCTGTTTCTCATCGTGGTGGCTGGCAGTGTCTCTCTGACTCAGCCTTCCACTTCCCAGCTTTATTCTCCTCCTTGTTCCGCCTACACTTCCTGCCTAGCCAATGGCCAATCAGTGTTTTATTTATTGACTAATTAGCAACACATTTGCCATACAGAACATCCCACAGCACTTTCTACCTTTTCAGTCGGTAGAGCAAGAGGCTATGGATTTGTTCCAGATTAAGATACATCAGGTTGGCCGGGCGGTGGTGGCGCACGCCTTTAATCCCAGCACTCGGGAGGCAGAGCCAGGCGGATCTCTGTGAGTTCGAGGCCGGCCTGGGCTACCAAGTGAGTTCCAGGAAAGGCGCAAAGCTACACAGAGAAACCCTGTCTCGAAAAACCAAAAAAAAAAAAAAAAAAAAAGATACATCAGGTTTGACCAGCCAAGACCACCTGAAAGGTCTCCGATGACACCATGGCCCAGATGATCCAACATCCAGAACCATTTCAAGGCAACTGGCTCAGACGACATACCCTCATGGACTATTCCATAATTCTTAAATTTTCTTTGTATCCCCATAAGATACAGTGGCCCCCTCCAGCAGGAAGTAGTAAGAGAAGCTACGCCCAAATTTCCAAATTATATGTAATTTTACTTTGTTAAGGTTAAAACCTTCCTTTTTGGAAAAAAAAGGGGGAAGTGCTGTGGGATGTTCTGTATGGCAAATGTGTTGCTAATTAGTCAATAAATAAAACACTGATAGGCCATTGGCTAGGCAGGAAGTGTAGGCGGGACAAGGAGGAGAATAAAGCTGGGAAGTGGAAGGCTGAGTCAGAGAGACACTGCCAGCCACCACGATGAGAAACAGCTTGTGAAGATGTCGGTAAGCCACGAGCCATGTGGCAAAGTATAGATTAAAGGAAATGGATTAATTTAAGCTGTAAGAACAGTTAGCAAGAAGCCTGCCACGGCCATACAGTTTGTAACCAATATAAGTCTCTGTGTTTACTTGATTGGGTCTGAGGCTGTGGGACTGGCAGGTGAGAGAGATTTGCCCTGACCGTGGGCCAGGCAAGAAAACTCAAGCTACACTTACATCTTAAATTAACCCATTTCTATAAATCTATACTCTGCCACGTGGCTTGTGGCTTACTGGTACTTTACATCTTGCTTCTCCTGGAAGTGGCTAGCAGCATCTCCTCAGCTCTGTCTTTCTCCTCCCTCTCTCTCTAGTTAGAATGTCCCTCCTAACCTTATGCTGCCTCACCATTGGCCAAACAGCTTTAAGGCAATTGGCTCAAAAAATTACAACATCCCAATTATTCCAGTCAGGACTTGAACATAATTCTTAATTTTCTCAGGATCCCCATAAGATTACAGTGCCCTTTATAAGCAGGAAGTAGCCTAGAAAACTAGGCCCACAATTCCCCAAAATGGATTATAGGTGTTTGTCTTTGTTTAGGTTGTTGCTTACAAATTGTTATTGGTCATAGTCAATCTCTTTCTAAAAAAAGAAAGGGAG
>NW_026737720.1:0-33899 GCF_949786415.1 Peromyscus eremicus | reverse complement strand
GTCCTACCTGGGAACAGACGCGAGTGCTATTTGTACTGTGTATGGCAATAGGAGCGCAATAGTGACTCTTCTCATCAGAAAACAACTCTTGCTGATAGGAACAGAAACTGCATGGGATTCAACTCTATTTAGTTCTGGGAAACAAACAATAGCTCGACTTACAAGAAACACACTCTGGATTGAGAAAGGAGCACTCTTCTACTCTAATGTGTTTCCTATAGGGCCGGAACAGTGAGCATTCTAAGAACAAAAGAACTGTGCTTCCTACACACACGGTCCATATCTAGTTCAACTCTGCTTAGGAAACTGACAAGAACAGTAGATCCTCTTCAGTCCAATACACTGTACATGCTGGGAACAGATGCCAGTGTGATTTGCCCTGTGGATGACAATAGGAGTGCAATAGTGACTCTTCTGACCAGAAAACATCTCTTGCTCGTAGGACCAGATACTGCATGTGATTCAACTCCATTTAGGATTGGGAAACAAACGCTAGCTCGCCTTACAAGAAACATACTCTGCTTTTGAGAAAAGAGCACTCTTCTACTCTACTGTGTTTCCTATGTGGTCCGAAAAATGAGCTTGCTCAGAACAAAAGAACTGTGCTTCCTACACACAGGGGCCCTATCTAGTTCAACTCTGCTTAGGAAACTGACAAGAACAGTAGCTCCGCTTCAGTCCAATACACTGTACTTGCTGGGAACAGACGCCAGTGCTATTTGCACTGTATGGCAATGGGAGCGCAAGAGTGACTTTCCTTACCAGAAAACAACTCTTGCTCATAGGACCAAAAACTGCATGAGATTCAACTCCATTTAAGACTGGGAAACAAACGCTAGCTTGCCTTACAAGAAACACACTCTGCTTTTGAGAAAAGAGCACACTTCTACTCTACAATTTTCCTATAGGGCCAGAACAGTGAGTTTGCTCAGAACAATAGAACTGTGCTTCCTACAAATACGGCCATATCTAGTTCAATTCTGCTTAGGAAACTGACAAGAACAGTATATCCTCTTCAGTCCAATACACTGTACTTGCTGGGAAGAGACACGAGTGCTATTTGCACTGTGTCTGACAATGGGAGCACAATAGTGACTTTCCTTACCAGAAAACAACTCTTGCTCGTAGGACCAAAAACAGGATGTGATTCATCTCCATTTATTACTGGGAAACAAACGCTAGCTTGCCTTACAAGAAACACACTCTGCTTTTGAGAAAAGAGCACTCTTCTACTCTACTGTGTTTCCTATGGGGTCCGAACAGTGAGCCTGCTCAGAACAAAAGAACTGTGCTTCCTACACACAGGGGCCATATCTAGTTCAACTCTGCTTAGCAAACTGACAAGAACAGTAGCTCCTCTTCAGTCCATTACACTGTACTTGCTGGGAACAGACGCGAGTGCTATTTGCACTGTGTATGGCAATGGGAGCACAAGAGTGACTCTTCTTACCAGAAAACAACTCTTGCTCGTAGGACAAGAAACTGCATGTGATTCAACTCCATTTAGGACTGGGAAACAAATGCTAGCTCACTTTACAAGAAACACACTCTGCTTTTGAGGAAAGAGCACTCTTCTACTCTACTGTGTTTCCTATGGGGTCTGTACAGTGAGCTTGCTCAGAACAAAAGAACTGTGCTTCCTACACACAGGGGCAATATCTAGTTCAACTCTGCTTAGGAAACTGACAAGAACAGTAGCTCCGCTTCAGTCCAATACACTGTACTTGCTGGGAACAGACACCAGTGCTATTTGCACTGTGTATGGCAATGCGAGCGCAATTATGACTTTCCTTACCAGAAAACAACTCTTGCTCATAGGACCAAACACTGCATGTGATTCAACTCCATTTAGGACTGGGAAACAAACGCTAGCTCGCCTTACAAGAAACACACTCTGCTTTTGAGAAAAGAGCACTCTTCTACTCTACTGTATTTCCTATGGGGCCCGAACAGTGAGCTTGCTCAGAACAAAAGAACTGTGCTTCCTACAAATACGGCCATATCTAGTTCAATTATGCTTAGGAAACTGACAAGAACGGTAGCTCCTTTCAGTCCAATACACTGTAATAGCTGGGAACAGACGCGAGTGCTATTTGCACTGTGTATGGCAATAGGAGCACAATAGTGACTCTTCTTATCAGAAAACACCTCTTGCTGGTAGGACCAGAAACTGCATGGGATTCAACTCCATTTCTGACTGGGAAACAAACACTAGCTCGCCTTATAAAAACACACTCTGCTTTTGAGAAAAGAGCACTCTACTACTCTAATGTGTTTTCTATGGGGTCTGAAAAGTGAGCTTGCTCAGAACAAAAGAACTGTGCTTCCTACACACAGGGGCCATATCTAGTTCAACTCTGCTTAGGAAACTGACAAGAACAGTAGCTCTGCTTCAGTCCAATACACTGTACTTGCTGGGAACAGATGCCAGTTCTATTTGCCCTGTTTATGAAAATCGGAGCGCAATAGTGACTCTTCTTACCAGAAAACATCTCTTGCTCGTAGGACCAGAAACTGCATGTATTTCAAATCCATTTAGGAATGGGAAACAAACGCTAGCTCGCCTTACAAGAAACACACTCTGCTTTTGAGAAAAGAGCACTCTTCTACTCTACTGTGTTTCCTATGGGGTCCGAAAATTGAGCTTGCTCAGAACAAAAGAACTGTGCTTCCTACGCACAGGGGCCATATCTAGTTCAACTCTGCTTAGGAAATTGACAAGAACAGTAGCTCCTCTTCAGTCCAATACACTGTACATGCTGGGAACAGATGCCAGTGTGATTTGCCCTGTGGATGACAATGGGATCGCAATAGTGACTCTTCTTACCAGAAAACAACTCTTGCTCGTAGGACCAAAAACTGCATGTGATTCAACTCCATTTAGGACTGGGAAAAAACAATAGCTCGACTTACAAGAAACACACTCTGGATTGAGAAAGGAGCACTCTTCTACTCTAATGTGTTTCCTATAGGGCCGGAACAGTGAGCATTCTCAGAACAAAAGAACTGTGCTTCCTACACACACGGTCCATATCTAGTTCAACTCTGCTTAGGAAACTGACAAGAACAGTAGATCCTCTTCAGTCCAATACACTGTACATGCTGGGAACAGATGCCAGTGTGATTTGCCCTGTGGATGACAATGGGAGTGCAATAGTGACTCTGCTTACCAGAAAACAACTCTTGCTCGTAGGACCAGATACTGCATGTGATTCAACTCCATTTAGGATTGGGAAACAAACGCTAGCTCGCCTTACAAGAAACATACTCTGCTTTTGAGAAAAGAGCACTCTTCTACTCTACTGTGTTTCCTATGGGCTCCGAAAATTAAGCTTGCTCAGAACAAAGGAACTGTGCTTCCTACACACAGGGGCCATATCTAGTTCAACTCTGCTTAGGAAACTGACAAGAACAGTAGCTCCTCTTCAGTCCAATACACTGTACTTGCTGAGAACAGACGCGAGTGCTATTTGCACTGTGTATGGCATTGGGAGCACAATAGTGACTTTCCTTACCAGAAAACAACTCTTGCTCGTAGGACCTAAAACAGCATGTGATTCAACTCCATTTAGGAATGGGAAACAAACACTTGCTCGCCTTACAAGAAACACACTCTGCTTTTGAGAAAAGAGCACTCTTCTACTCTACTGTGTTTCCTAGGGGGTCCGAACAGTGAGCTTGCTCAGAACAAAAGAACAGTGCTTCCTACACACAGGGGCCATATCTAGTTCAACTCTGCTTAGAAAACTGACAAGAACAGTAGCTCCTCTTCAGTCCAATACACTGTACTTGCTGGGAACAGACGCGAGTTCTATTTGCACTGTGTATGGCAATGGGATCACAAGAGTGACTTTCCTTACCAGAAAACAACTCTTGCTCATAGGACCAAAAACTGCATGTGATTCAACTCCATTTAAGACTGTGAAACAAACGCTAGCTTGCCTTACAAGAAACACACTCTGCTTTTGAGAAAAGAGCACACTTCTACTCTACTTTTTTCCTGTAGGGCCAGAACAGTGAGTTTGCTCAGAACAAAAGAACTGTGATTCCTACAAATACGGCCATGTCTAGTTCAATTCTGCTTAGGAAACTGACAAGAACAGTAGATCCTCTTCAGTCCAATACACTGTACATGCTGGGAACAGACGCCAGTGCTATTTGCCCTGTATATGACAATGGGAGCACAATAGTGACTCTTCTTACCAGAAAACAACTCTTGCTCGTAGGACAAGAAACTGCATGTGATTCAACTCCATTTAGGACTGGGAAACAAACGCTAGCCCGCCTTACAAGAAACACACTCTGCTTTTGAGAAAAGAGCACTCTTCTACTCTACTGTGTATCCTATGGGGTCTGAACAGTGATCTTGCTCAGAACAACAGAACTGTGCTTCCTCCACACACTGGCCATATCTAGTTCAACTCTGCTTAGGAAACTGACAAGAACAGTAGCTCCACTTCAGTCCAATACACTGTACATGCAGGGAACAGACGCCAGTGCTATTTGTCCTCTGTATGACAATGGGAGCACAATAGTGACTCTTCTTATCAGAAAACACCTCTTGCTCGTAGGACCAGAAACTGCATGGGATTCAACTCCATTTCTGACTGGGAAACAAACACTAGCTCGCCTTACAAGATACACACTTTGCTTTTGAGAAAAGAGAACTCTTCTACTCTACTGTATTTCCTATGTGGTCCGAACAGTGAGCTTGCTCAGAACAAAAGAACTGTGCTTCCTACACACAGGGGCCATATCTAGTTCAACTCTGCTTAGGAAACTGACAAGAACAGTAGCTCCGCTTCAGTCCAATACACTGTACTTGCTGGGAACAGACGCGAGTGCTATTTGCACTGTGTAAGCAATGGGAGCGCAAGAGTGACTTTCCTTCCCAGAAAACAACTCTTGCTCATAGGACCAAAAACTGCATGTGATTCAACTACATTTATTACTGGGAAACAAACGCTAAATAGCCTTACAAGAAACACACTCTGCTTTTGAGAAAAGAGCACTCTTCTACTCTACTGTGTTTCCTATAGGGCCAGAACAGTGAGCTTGCTCAGAATAAAAGAAATGTGCTTCATACAAATACGGCCATATCTAGTTCAATTATGCTTAGGAAACTGAAAAGAACAGTATATCCTCTTCAGTCCAATACAGTGTACATGCTGGGAACAGACGCCAGTGTTATTTGCCCTGTGAATGACAATGGGAGCACAATAGTGACTCTTCTTACCAGAAAACAACTCTTGCTCGTAGGACAAGAAACTGCATGGGATTCAACTCCATTTAGGACTGGGAAACAAATGCTAGCTCACTTTACAAGAAACACACTCTGCTTTTGAGAAAAGAGCACTCTTCTACTCTACTGTGTTTCCTATGGGGTCTAAACAGTGAGCTTGCTCAGAACAAAAGAACTGTGCTTCCTACACACAGGGGCAATATCTAGTTCAACTCTGCTTAGGAAACTGACAAGAACAGTAGCTCCGCTTCAGTCCAATACACTGTACTTGCTGGGAACAGACACCAGTGCTATTTGCACTGTGTATGGCAATGTGAGCGCAATAATGACTTTCCTTACCAGAAAACAACTCTTGCTCATAGGACCAAACACTGCATGTGATTCAACTCCATTAAGGACAGGGAAACAAACGCTAGCTCGCCTTACAAGAAACAAACTCTGCTTTTGAGAAAAGAGCACTCTTCTACTCTACTGTATTTCCTATGGGGTCCGAACAGTGAGCTTGCTCAGAACAAAAGAACTGTGCTTCCTACACACACGGGCTATATCTAGTTCAACTCTGCTTAGGAAACTGACAAGAAAGGTAGCTCCTTTCAGTCCAATACACTGTAATAGCTGGGAACAGACGCGAGTGCTATTTGCACTGTGTATGGCAATAGGAGCACAATAGTGACTCTTCTTATCAGAAAACACCTCTTGCTGGTAGGACCAGAAACTGCATGGGATTCAACTCCATTTCTGACTGGGAAACAAACGCTAGCTCGCCTTACAAGAAACAAACTCTGCTTTTGAGAAAAGAGCACTCTTCTACTCTACTGTATTTCCTATGGGGTCTGAACAGTGAGCTTGCTCAGAACAAAAGAACTGTGCTTCCTACACACACGGGCCATATCTAGTTCAACTCTGCTTAGGAAACTGACAAGAACGGTAGCTCCTTTCAGTCCAATACACTGTAATAGCTGAGAACAGACGCGAGTGCTATTTGCACTGTGTATGGCAATAGGAGCACAATTGTGACTCTTCTTATCAGACAACACCTCTTGCTGGTAGGACCAGAAACTGCATGGGATTCAACTCCATTTCTGACTGGGAAACAAACACTAGCTCGCCTTATAAGAAACACACTCTGCTTTTGAGAAAAGAGCACTCTTCTACTCTAATGTGTTTTCAATGGGGTCCGAAAAGTGAGCTTGCTCAGAACAAAAGAACTGTGCTTCCTACACACAGGGGCCATATCTAGTTCAACTCTGCTTAGGAAACTGACCAGAACAGTAGCTCTGCTTCAGTCCAATACATTGTACTTGCTGGCAACAGATGCCAGTTCTATTTGCCCTGTTTATGACAATCGGAGCGCAATAGTGACTCTTCTTACCAGAAAACATCTCTTGCTCGTAGGACCAGAAACTGCATGTATTTCAAATCCATTTAGGAATGGGAAACAAACGCTATCTTGGCTTACAAGAAACACACTCTGCTTTTGAGAAAAGAGCACTCTTCTACTCTACTGTGTTTCCTATAGGGCCAGAACAGTGAGTTTGCTCAGAACAAAAGAACTGTGCTTCCTACATATACGGCCATATCTAGTTCAATTCTGCTTAGGAAACTGACAAGAACAGTAGATCCTCTTCAGTCCAATACACTGTACTTGCTTTGAAGAGACGCGAGTGCTATTTGCACTGTGTCTGACAATGGGAGCACAATAGTGACTTTCCTTACCAGAAAACAACTCTTGCTCATAGGACCAAAAACAGGATGTGATTCAACTCCATTTAGTACTGGGAAACAAACGCTAGCTTGCCTTACAAGAAACACCCTCTTCTCTTGAGAAAAGAGCACTCTTCTACTCTACTGTGTTTCTTATGGGGTCCGAACAGTGATCTTGCTCAGAACAAAAGAACTGTGCTTCCTACACACACGGGCCATATCTAGTTCAACTCTGCTTAGGAAACTGACAAGAACGGTAGCTCCTCCTCAGTCCAATACACTGTCCTAGCTGGAAACAGACGTGAGTGCTATTTGTACTGTGTATGGCAATAGGAGCGCAATAGTGACTCTTCTTATCAGAAAACAACTCTTGCTGATAGGACCAGAAACTGCATGGGATTCAACTCTATTTAGGACTGCGAAACAAACGATAGCTCGACTTACAAGAAGTACACTCTGGATTGAGAAAGGAGCACTCTTCTACTCTAATGTGTTTCCTACAGGGCCAGAACAGTGAGCATTCTCAGAACAAAAGAACTGTGCTTCCTACACACACGGTCCATATCTAGTTAAACTCTGCTTAGGAAACTGACAAGAACAATAGATCCTCTTCAGTCCAATATACTGTACATGCTGGGAACAGATGCCAGTGTGATTTGCCCTGTGGATGACAATGGGATCGCAATAGTGACTCTTTTTACCAGAAAACAACTCTTGCTCGTAGGACCAGATACTGCATGTGATTCAACTCCATTTAGGAATGGGAAACAAACGCTAGCTCGCCTTACAAGAAACACACTCTGCTTTTGAGAAAAGAGCACTCTTCTTCTCTACTGTGTTTCCTATAGGGCCAGAACTTTGAGCTTGCTCAGAACACAAGAACTGTGCTTCCTACACACACGGGCCATATCTAGTTCAATTCTGGTTAGGAAACTGAAAAGAACAGTAGACTCTATTCAGTCCAATACACTGTACTTCCTGGGAACAAACGCGAGTGCTATTTGCACTGTGTATGGCAAATGGAACGCAAAATGGACTCCTCTTACCAGAAAACAACTCTTGCTCGTAGGACCAGAAACTGCATGTGTATTTCAACTCCATTTAGGAGTGGGAAACAAACGCTAGCTCACCTGTCAAGAAACACACTCTGCTTTTGAGAAAAGAGCACTTTTCTACTCTACTGTATTTACTATAGGGCCAGAACAGTAAGCTTGCTCAGAACAAAAGTACTGTGCTTCCTACACACACGGGCCATATCTAGTTCAACTCTGCTTAGGAAACTGACGAGAACAGTAGCTCCTCTTCAGTCCAATACACTGTACTTGCTGGGAAGTGACGCGAGTGCTATTTAAACTGTGTACAGCAATGGGAGCACAGTAGTGACTCTTCTTACCAGAAAACATCTCTTGCTCTTAGGACCAGAAACTGCATATGATTGAACTCCACTTAGGACTGGGAAAAAAACGCTAGCTCGCCTTACAAGAAACACACTCTGCTTTTGAGAAAAGAGCACTCTTCTACTCTACTGTGTTTCCTATGGGATCCGAACAGTTAGCTTGCTCAGAACAAAAGAACTGTGTTTCCTACACACACGGACCATATCTAGTTCTACTCTGCTTAGGAAACTGACAAGAACAGTAGGTCCTCTTCAGTCCAATACACTGTACTTGCTGGGAACAGACGCCAGTGCTGTTTGCACTGTGTATGAATATGGGAGCGCAATAGTGACACTTCTTACCAGAAAAAAACCTTGCTCGTAGGACCAGAAACTGCATGTGATTCAACTCCATTTAGGACTGGGAACCAAACACTAGCTCTCCTTACAAGAAACACACTCTGCTTTTGAGAAAAGAGCACTCTTTTACTCTAATGTGTTTCCTGTAGGGCCAAAACAGAGAGCTTGCTCAGAACAAAAGAAATGTGCTTCCTACACACACGGGTCATATCTAGTTCAACTCTGCTTAGGAACCTGACAAGAACAGTAGATCCTCTTCAGTCCAATACACTGTACATGCTGGGAACAGACGCCAGTGATATTTGCCCTGTGTATGACAATGGGAGCGCAATAGTGACTCTTCTAACCAGAAAACAAATCTTGCTCGTAGGACAAGAAACTGCATGTGATTCAACTCCATTTATGACTGGGAAACAAACGCTAGCTTGCCTTACAAGAAACACACTCTGCTTTTGAGAAAAGAGCACTCTTCTACTCTACTGTGTTTCCTATGGGGTCCGAACAGTGAGCTTGCTCAGAACACAAGAACTGTGCTTCCTACACACAGGGGCCATATCTAGTTCAATTCTGCTAAGGAAACTGAAAAGAACAGTAGATCCTCTTCAGTCCAATACACTGTACTTGCTGGGAACAGACGCGAGTGCTATTTGCCCTGTGTATGACAATGGGAGCGCAATAGTGACTTTCCTTACCAGAAAACAACTCTTGCTCGTAGGACCAAAAAATGCATATGATTCAACTCCATTTAGGAATGGGAAACAAACGCTAGCTTGCCTTACAAGAAACACACTCTGCTTTTGAGAAAAGAGCACTCTTCTACTCTACTGTGTTTTCTATGGGGTCCGAACAGTGAGCTTGCTCAGAACAAAAGAACTGTGCTTCCTACACACAGGGGCCATATCTAGTTCAACTCTGCTTAGGAAACTGAGAAGAATAGTAGCTCCACTTCAGTCCAATACACTGTACTTGCTGGGAACAGACGCGAGTGCTATTTGCACTGTATATGGCAATGGCAGTGCAATAGTGACTTTCCTTACCAGAAAACAACTCTTGCTGGTAGGACCAGAAACTGCATGTGGTTCAACTCCATTTAGGACTGGGAAACAAATGCTAGCTCTCCTTACAAGAAACACACTCTGCTTTTGAGAAAAGAGCAATCTTCTACTCTACTGTGTTTCCTATAGGGCCAGAACAGTGTGTTTGCTCAGAACAAAAGAACTGTGCTTCATAAAAATACGGCCATATCAAGTTCAATTCTGCTTAGGAAACTGAAAAGAACAGTAGATCCTCTTCAGTCCAATACACTGTACATGCTGGGAACAGACGCCAGTGCTATTTTCCCTATGTCTGACAATGGGAGCTCAATAGTGACTTTCCTTACCAGAAAACAACTCTTGCACGTAGGACCAAAAACAGGATGTGATTCAACTCCATTTAGTACTGGGAAACAAACGATAGCTTGCCTTACAAGAAACACACTCTGCTTTTGAGAAAAGATCACTCTTCTACTCTACTGTGTTTCCTATGGGGTCCGAACAGTAAGCTTAATCAGAACAAAAGAACTGTGCTTCCTACACACAGGGGCCATATCTAGTTCAACTCTGCTTAGGAAACTGACAAGAACAGTAGCTCCTCTTCAGTCCAATACACTGTACTTGCTGGGAACAGACGCGAGTGCTATTTGCACTGTGTATGGCATTGGGAGCGCAATAGTGACTTTCTTACCAGAAAACAACTCTTGCTCGTAGGACCAAAAACCGCATGTGACTCAACTCCATTTAGGAATGGGAAACAAACGCTAGCTTGCCTTACAAGAAAACACTCTGCTTTTGAGAAAAGAGCACTCTTCTACTCTACTGTGTTTCCTATAGGGCCAGAACAGTGAGCTTGCTCAGAACAAAAGAACTGTGCTTCATACAAATACGGCCATATCTAGTTCAATTATCCTTAGCAAACTGAAAAGAACAGGAGATCCTCTTCAGTCCAATACAGTGTACATGCTGGGAACAGACGCCAGTGTTACTTGCCCTGTGAATGACAATGGGAGCACAATTGTGACTCTTCTTAGCAGAAAACAACTCTTGCTCGTAGGACCAAAAACAGGATGTGATTCAACTCCATTTAGTACTGGGAAACAAACGCTAGCTTGCCTTGCAAGAAACACACTCTGCTTTTGAGAAAAGAGTACTCTTCTACTCTACTGTGTTTCCTATGGGGTCCGAACAGTGAGCTTGCTCAGAACAAAAGAACTGTGCTTCCTACACACAGGAGCCATATCTAGTTCAACTCTGCTTAGGAAACTGACAAGAACGGTAGCTCCTCTTCAGTCCAATACACTGTCCTAGCTGGGAACAGACGCGAGTGCTATTTGTACTGTGTATGGCAATAGGAGCGCAATAGTGACTCTTCTTATAAGAAAACAACTCTTGCTGGTAGGACCAGAAACTGCATGGGATTCAACTCCATTTAGGACTGGGAAACAAACGATAGCTCCACTTACAAGAAACACACTCTGGATTGCGAAAGGAGCACTCTTCTACTCTAATGTGTTTCCTATAGG
Source organism: Peromyscus eremicus (assembly GCF_949786415.1). Classification (NCBI taxonomy): domain Eukaryota; kingdom Metazoa; phylum Chordata; class Mammalia; order Rodentia; family Cricetidae; genus Peromyscus; species Peromyscus eremicus. Next base: position 22,658 of record NW_026737720.1, on the reverse strand, counting down.
GCCAGAACAGTGAGCATTCTCAGAAAAAAAGAAGTGTGCTTCCTACACACACGGTCCATATCTAGTTAAACTCTGCTTTGGAAACTGACAAGAACAGTAGATCCTCTTCAGTCCAATACACTGTACATGCTGGGAACAGATGCCAGTGCTATTTGCCCTGTGTATGACAATGTGAGCGCAATAGTCTCTCTTCTTACCAGAAAACAACTCTTGCTCATAGGACCAGATACTGCATGTGATTCAACTCCATTTAGGATTGGGAAACAAACGCTAGCTCGCCTTACAAGAAACATACTCTGCTTTTGAGAAAAGAGCACTCTTCTACTCTACTGTGTTTCCTATGGGGTCCGAACAGTGAGCTTGCTCAGAACACAAGAACTGTGCTTCCTACACACAGGGGCCATATCTAGTTCAACTCTGCTTAGGAAACTGACAAGAACAGTAGCTCCTCTTCAGTCCAATACACTGTACTTGCTGGGAACAGACGCGAGTGCTATTTGCACTGTGTATGGCATTGGGAGCGCAATAGTGACTTTCCTTACCAGAAAACAACTCTTGCTTGTAGGACCAAAAACTGCATGTGATTCAACTCCATTTAGGAATGGGAAATAAACGCTAGCTTGCCTTACAAGAAACACACTCTGCTTTTGAGAAAAGATCACTCTTCTACTCTACTTAGTTTCCTAGGGGGTCCGAACAGTGAGCTTGCTCAGAACAAAAGAACAGTGCTTCCTACACACAGCGGCCATATCTAGTTCAACTCTGCTTAGGAAACTGAGAAGAATAGTAGCTCCACTTCAGTCCAATACACTGTACTTGCTGGGAACAGACGCGAGTGCTATTTGCACTGTATATGGCAATGGCAGCGCAATAGTGACTTTCCTTACCAGAAAACAACTCTTGCTGGTAGGACCAGAAACTGCATGTGGTTCAACTCCATTTAGGACTGGGAAACAAATGCTAGCTCTCCTTACAAGAAACACACTCTGCTTTTGAGAAAAGAGCAATCTTCTACTCTACTGTGTTTCCTATAGGGCCAGAACAGTGTGTTTGCTCAGAACAAAAGAACTGAGCTTCCTAAAAATACGGCCATATCAAGTTCAATTCTGCTTAGGAAACTGAAAAGAACAGTAGATCCTCTTCAGTCCAATACACTGTACATGCTGGGAACAGACGCCAGTGCTATTTGCCCTATGTCTGACAATGGGAGCTCAATAGTGACTTTCCTTACCAGAAAACAACTCTTGCACGTAGGACCAAAAACAGGATGTGATTCAACTCCATTTAGTACTGGGAAACAAACGATAGCTTGCCTTACAAGAAACACACTCTGCTTTTGAGAAAAGATCACTCTTCTACTCTACTGTGTTTCCTATGGGGTCCGAACAGTGAGCTTAATCAGAACAAAAGAACTGTGCTTCCTACACACAGGGGCCATATCTAGTTCAACTCTGCTTAGGAAACTGACAAGAACAGTACCTCCTCTTCAGTCCAATACACTGTACTTGCTGGGAACAGACGCGAGTGCTATTTGCACTGTGTATGGCATTGGGAGCACAATAGTGACTTTCCTTACCAGAAAACAACTCTTGCTCGTAGGACCAAAAACCGCATGTGACTCAACTCCATTTAGGAATGGGAAACAAACGGTAGCTTGCCTTACAAGAAAAACACTCTGCTTTTGAGAAAAGAGCACTCTTCTACTCTACTGTGTTTCCTATAGGGCCAGAACAGTGAGCTTGCTCAGAACAAAAGAACTGTGCTTCATACAAATACGGCCATATCTAGTTCAATTATGCTTAGCAAACTGAAAAGAACAGTAGATCCTCTTCAGTCCAATACAGTGTACATGCTGGGAACAGACGCCAGTGTTACTTGCCCTGTGAATGACAATGGGAGCACAATAGTGACTCTTCTTAGCAGAAAACAACTCTTGCTCGTAGGACCAAAAACAGGATGTGATTCAACTCCATTTAGTACTGGGAAACAAACGCTAGCTTGCCTTGCAAGAAACACACTCTGCTTTTGAGAAAAGAGTACTCTTCTACTCTACTGTGTTTCCTATGGGGTCCGAACAGTGAGCTTGCTCAGAACAAAAGAACTGTGCTTCCTACACACAGGAGCCATATCTAGTTCAACTCTGCTTAGGAAACTGACAAGAACGGTAGCTCCTCTTCAGTCCAATACACTGTCCTAGCTGGGAACAGACGCGAGTGCTATTTGTACTGTGTATGGCAATAGGAGCGCAATAGTGACTCTTCTTATAAGAAAACAACTCTTGCTGGTAGGACCAGAAACTGCATGGGATTCAACTCCATTTAGGACTGGGAAACAAACGATAGCTCCACTTACAAGAAACACACTCTGGATTTCGAAAGGAGCACTCTTCTACTCTAATGTGTTTCCAATAGGGCCAGAACAGTGAGCATTCTCAGAACAAAAGAAGTGTGCTTCCTACACACACGGTCCATATCTAGTTAAACTCTGCTTTGGAAACTGACAAGAACAGTAGATCCTCTTCAGTCCAATACACTGTACATGCTGGGAACAGATGCCAGTGCTATTTGCCCTGTGTATGACAATGCGAGCGCAATAGTCTCTCTTCTTACCAGAAAACAACTCTTGCTCGTAGGACCAGATACTGCATGTGATTCAACTCCATTTAGGATTGGGAAACAAACGCTAGCTCGCCTTACAAGAAACATACTCTGCTTTTGAGAAAAGAGCACTCTTCTACTCTACTGTGTTTCCTATGGGGTCCGAACAGTGAGCTTGCTCAGAACACAAGAACTGTGCTTCCTACACACAGGGGCCATATCTAGTTCAACTCTGCTTAGGAAACTGACAAGAACAGTAGCTCCTCTTCAGTCCAATACACTGTACTTGGTGGGAACAGACGCGAGAGCTATTTGCACTGTGTATGGCATTGGGAGCGCAATAGTGACTTTCCTTACCAGAAAACAACTCTTGCTCGTAGGACCAAAAACTGCATGTGATTCAACTCCATTTAGGAATGGGAAATAAACGCTAGCTTGCCTTACAAGAAACACACTCTGCTTTTGAGTAAAGATCACTCTTCTACTCTACTTAGTTCCCTAGGGGGTCCGAACAGTGAGCTTGCTCAGGACAAAAGAACAGTGCTTCCTACACACAGGGGCCATATCTAGTTCAACTCTGCCTAGCAAACTGACAAGAACAGTAGCTCCGCTTCAGTCCAATACACTGTACTTGCTGGGAACAGACACGAGTGCTATTTGCACTGTGTATATCAATGGGAGCGCAAGAGTAACTTTCCTTACCAGAAAACAACTCTTGCTCATAGGACCAAAAACTGCATGTGATTCAACTCCATTTAGGACTGGGAAACAAACGATAGCTCGACTTACAAGAAACACACTCTGGATTGCGAAAGGAGCACTCTTCTACTCTAATGTGTTTCCTATAGGGCCAGAACAGTGAGCATTCTCAGAACAAAAGAAATGTGCTTCATACAAATACGGCCATATCTAGTTCAATTATGCTTAGGAAACTGAAAAGAACAGTAGATCCTCTTCAGTCCAATACAGTGTACATGCTGGGAACAGACGCCAGTGTTATTTGCCCTGTGAATGACAATGGGAGCACAATAGTGACTCTTCTTACCAGAAAACAACTCTTGCTCGTAGTACCAAAAACAGGATGTGATTCAACTCCATTTAGTACTGGGAAACAAACGCTAGCTTGCCTTACAAGAAACACACTCTGCTTTTGAGAAAAGAGCACTCTTCTACTCTACTGTGTTTCCTATGGGGTCCGAACAGTGAGCTTGCTCAGAACAAAAGAACTGTGATTCCTACACACACGGGCCATATCTAGTTCAACTCTGCTTAGGAAACTGACAAGAACGGTAGCTCCTCTTCAGTCCAATACACTGTCCTACCTGGGAACAGACACGAGTGCTATTTGTACTGTCAATGGCAATAGGAGCGCAATAGTGACTCTTCTTATAAGAAAACAACTCTTGCTGGTAGGACCAGAAACTGCATGGGATTCAACTCCATTTAGGACTGGGAAACAAACGATAGCTCCACTTACAAGAAAGACACTCTGCTTTTGAGAAAAGAGCAATCTTCTACTCTACTGTGTTTCCTATAGGGCCAGAACAGTGTGTTTGCTCAGAACAAAAGAACTGTGCTTCCTACAAATACGGCCATATCTAGTTCAATTCTGCTTAGGAAACTGAAAAGAACAGTAGATCCTCTTCAGTCCAATACACTGTACATGCTGGGAACAGATGCCAGTGTGATTTGCCCTGTGAATGACAATGGGATCGCAATAGTGACTCTTTTTAACAGAAAACAACTCTTGCTCGTAGGACCAGATACTGCATGTGATTCAACTCCATTTAGGAATGGGAAACAAACGCTAGCTCGCCTTACAAGAAACACACTCTGCTTTTGAGAAAAGAGCACTCTTCTTCTCTACTGTGTTTCCTATAGGGCCAGAACTTTGAGCTTGCTCAGAACAAAAGAACTGTGCTTCCTACACACACGGGCCATATCTAGTTCAATTCTGGTTAGGAAACTGAAAAGAACAGTAGACTCTATTCAGTCCAATACACTGTACTTGCTGGGAACAGACGCGAGTGCTATTTGCACTGTGTATGGCAAATGGAACGCAAAATGGACTCCTCTTACCAGAAAACAACTCTTGCTCGTAGGACCAGAAACTGCATGTGTATTTCAACTCCATTTAGGAGTGGGAAACAAACGCTAACTCACCTGTCAAGAAACACACTCTGCTTTTGAGAAAAGAGCACTTTTCTACTCTACTGTATTTACTATAGGGCCAGAACAGTGAGCTTGCTCAGAACAAAAGTACTGTGCTTCCTACACACACGGGCCATATCTAGTTCAACTCTGCTTAGGAAACTGACGAGAACAGTAGCTCCTCTTCAGTCCAATACACTGTACTTGCTGGGAAGTGACGCGAGTGCTATTTAAACTGTGTACAGCAATGGGAGCACAGTAGTGACTCTTCTTACCAGAAAACATCTCTTGCTCTTAGGACCAGAAACTGCATATGATTGAACTCCACTTAGGACTGGGAAAAAAACGCTAGCTCGCCTTACAAGAAACACACTCTGCTTTTGAGAAAAGAGCACTCTTCTACTCTACTGTGTTTCCTATGGGATCCAAACAGTTAGCTTGCTCAGAACAAAAGAACTGTGCTTCCTACACACACGGACCATATCTAGTTCTACTCTGCTTAGGAAACTGACAAGAACAGTAGGTCCTCTTCAGTCCAATACACTGTACTTGCTGGGAACAGACGCCAGTGCTGTTTGCACTGTGTATGAATATGGGAGCGCAATAGTGACACTTCTTACCAGAAAAAAACCTTGCTCGTAGGACCAGAAACTGCATGTGATTCAACTCCATTTAGGACTGGGAACCAAACACTAGCTCTCCTTACAAGAAACACACTCTGCTTTTGAGAAAAGAGCACTCTTTTACTCTACTGTGTTTCCTGTAGGGCCAAAACAGAGAGCTTGCTCAGAACAAAAGAAATGTGCTTCCTACACACACGGGTCATATCTAGTTCAACTCTGCTTAGGAACCTGACAAGAACAGTAGATCCTCTTCAGTCCAATACACTGCACATGCTGGGAACAGACGCCAGTGATATTTGCCCTGTGTATGACAATGGGAGCGCAATAGTGACTCTTCTAACCAGAAAACAACTCTTGCTCGTAGGACAAGAAACTGCATGTGATTCAACTCCATTTATGACTGGGAAACAAACGCTAGCTTGCCTTACAAGAAACACACTCTGCTTTTGAGAAAAGAGCACTCTTCTACTCTACTGTGTTTCCTATGGGGTCCGAACAGTAAGCTTGCTCAGAACAAAAGAACTGTGCTTCATACAAATACTGCCATATCTAGTTCAATTCTGCTAAGGATACTGAAAAGAACAGTAGATCCTCTTCAGTCCAATACACTGTACTTGCTGGGAACAGACGCGAGTGCTATTTGCCCTGTGTATGACAATGGGAGCGCAATAGTGACTTTCCTTACCAGAAAACAACTCTTGCTCGTAGGACCAAAAAATGCATATGATTCAACTCCATTTAGGAATGGGAAACAAACGCTAGCTTGCCTTACAAGAAACACACTCTGCTTTTGAGAAAAGAGCACTCTTCTACTCTACTGTGTTTTCTATGGGGTCCGAACAGTGAGCTTGCTCAGAACAAAAGAACTGTGCTTCCTACACACAGGGGCCATATCTAGTTCAACTCTGCTTAGGAAACTGAGAAGAATAGTAGCTCCACTTCAGTCCAATACACTGTACTTGCTGGGAACAGACGCGAGTGCTATTTGCACTGTATATGGCAATGGCAGTGCAATAGTGACTTTCCTTACCAGAAAACAACTCTTGCTGGTAGGACCAGAAACTGCATGTGGTTCAACTCCATTTAGGACTGGGAAACAAATGCTAGCTCTCCTTACAAGAAACACACTCTGCTTTTGAGAAAAGAGCAATCTTCTACTCTACTGTGTTTCCTATAGGGCCAGAACAGTGTGATTGCTCAGAACAAAAGAACTGTGCTTCCTAAAAATACGGCCATATCAAGTTCAATTCTGCTTAGGAAACTGAAAAGAACAGTAGATCCTCTTCAGTCCAATACACTGTACATGCTGGGAACAGACGCCAGTGCTATTTGCCCTATGTCTGACAATGGGAGCGCAATAGTGACTTTCCTTACCAGAAAACAACTCTTGCACGTAGGACCAAAAACAGGATGTGATTCAACTCCATTTAGTACTGGGAAACAAACGATAGCTTGCCTTACAAGAAACACACTCTGCTTTTGAGAAAAGATCACTCTTCTACTCTACTGTGTTTCCTATGGGGTCCGAACAGTGAGCTTAATCAGAACAAAAGAACTGTGCTTCCTACACACAGGGGCCATATCTAGTTCAACTCTGCTTAGGAAACTGACAAGAACAGTAGCTCCTCTTCAGTCCAATACACTGTACTTGCTGGGAACAGACGCGAGTGCTATTTGCACTGTGTATGGCATTGGGAGCGCAATAGTGACTTTCCTTACCAGAAAACAACTCTTGCTCGTAGGACCAAAAACCGCATGTGACTCAACTCCATTTAGGAATGGGAAACAAACGCTAGCTTGCCTTACAAGAAAAACACTCTGCTTTTGAGAAAAGAGCACTCTTCTACTCTACTGTGTTTCCTATAGGGCCAGAACAGTGAGCTTGCTCAGAACAAAAGAACTGTGCTTCATACAAATACGGCCATATCTAGTTCAATTATCCTTAGCAAACTGAAAAGAACAGTAGATCCTCTTCAGTCCAATACAGTGTACATGCTGGGAACAGACGCCAGTGTTACTTGCCCTGTGAATGACAATGGGAGCACAATAGTGACTCTTCTTAGCAGAAAACAACTCTTGCTCGTAGGACCAAAAACAGGATGTGATTCAACTCCATTTAGTACTGGGAAACAAACGCTAGCTTGCCTTGCAAGAAACACACTCTGCTTTTGAGAAAAGAGTACTCTTCTACTCTACTGTGTTTCCTATGGGGTCCGAACAGTGAGCTTGCTCAGAACAAAAGAACTGTGCTTCCTACACACAGGAGCCATATCTAGTTCAACTCTGCTTAGGAAACTGACAAGAACGGTAGCTCCTCTTCAGTCCAATACACTGTCCTAGCTGGGAACAGACGCGAGTGCTATTTGTACTGTGTATGGCAATAGGAGCGCAATAGTGACTCTTCTTATAAGAAAACAACTCTTGCTGGTAGGACCAGAAACTGCATGGGATTCAACTCCATTTAGGACTGGGAAACAAACGATAGCTCCACTTACAAGAAACACACTCTGGATTGCGAAAGGAGCACTCTTCTACTCTAATGTGTTTCCTATAGGGCCAGAACAGTGAGCATTCTCAGAAAAAAAGAAGTGTGCTTCCTACACACACGGTCCATATCTAGTTAAACTCTGCTTTGGAAACTGACAAGAACAGTAGATCCTCTTCAGTCCAATACACTGTACATGCTGGGAACAGATGCCAGTGCTATTTGCCCTGTGTATGACAATGTGAGCGCAATAGTCTCTCTTCTTACCAGAAAACAACTCTTGCTCATAGGACCAGATACTGCATGTGATTCAACTCCATTTAGGATTGGGAAACAAACGCTAGCTCGCCTTACAAGAAACATACTCTGCTTTTGAGAAAAGAGCACTCTTCTACTCTACTGTGTTTCCTATGGGGTCCGAACAGTGAGCTTGCTCAGAACACAAGAACTGTGCTTCCTACACACAGGGGCCATATCTAGTTCAACTCTGCTTAGGAAACTGACAAGAACAGTAGCTCCTCTTCAGTCCAATACACTGTACTTGCTGGGAACAGACGCGAGTGCTATTTGCACTGTGTATGGCATTGGGAGCGCAATAGTGACTTTCCTTACCAGAAAACAACTCTTGCTCGTAGGACCAAAAACTGCATGTGATTCAACTCCATTTAGGAATGGGAAATAAACGCTAGCTTGCCTTACAAGAAACACACTCTGCTTTTGAGAAAAGATCACTCTTCTACTCTACTTAGTTTCCTAGGGGGTCCGAACAGTGAGCTTGCTCAGAACAAAAGAACAGTGCTTCCTACACACAGGGGCCATATCTAGTTCAACTCTGCTTAGGAAACTGAGAAGAATAGTAGCTCCACTTCAGTCCAATACACTGTACTTGCTGGGAACAGACGCGAGTGCTATTTGCACTGTATATGGCAATGGCAGCGCAATAGTGACTTTCCTTACCAGAAAACAACTCTTGCTGGTAGGACCAGAAACTGCATGTGGATCAACTCCATTTAGGACTGGGAAACAAATGCTAGCTCTCCTTACAAGAAACACACTCTGCTTTTGAGAAAAGAGCAATCTTCTACTCTACTGTGTTTCCTATAGGGCCAGAACAGTGTGTTTGCTCAGAACAAAAGAACTGAGCTTCCTAAAAATACGGCCATATCAAGTTCAATTCTGCTTAGGAAACTGAAAAGAACAGTAGATCCTCTTCAGTCCAATACACTGTACATGCTGGGAACAGACGCCAGTGCTATTTGCCCTATGTCTGACAATGGGAGCTCAATAGTGACTTTCCTTACCAGAAAACAACTCTTGCACGTAGGACCAAAAACAGGATGTGATTCAACTCCATTTAGTACTGGGAAACAAACGATAGCTTGCCTTACAAGAAACACACTCTGCTTTTGAGAAAAGATCACTCTTCTACTCTACTGTGTTTCCTATGGGGTCCGAACAGTGAGCTTAATCAGAACAAAAGAACTGTGCTTCCTACACACAGGGGCCATATCTAGTTCAACTCTGCTTAGGAAACTGACAAGAACAGTAGCTCCTCTTCAGTCCAATACACTGTACTTGCTGGGAACAGACGCGAGTGCTATTTGCACTGTGTATGGCATTGGGAGAGCAACAGTGACTTTCCTTACCAGAAAACAACTCTTGCTCGTAGGACCAAAAACCGCATGTGACTCAACTCCATTTAGGAATGGGAAACAAACACTAGCTTGCCTTACAAGAAAAACACTCTGCTTTTGAGAAAAGAGCACTCTTCTACTCTACTGTGTTTCCTATAGGGCCAGAACAGTGAGCTTGCTCAGAACAAAAGAACTGTGCTTCCTACAAATACGGCCATATCTAGTTCAATTCTGCTTAGGAAACTGAAAAGAACAGTAGATCCTCTTCAGTCCAATACACTGTACATGCTGGGAATAGAAACCAGTGTTATTTGCCCTGTGAATGACAATGGGAGCACAATAGTGACTCTTCTTACCAGAAAACAACTCTTGCTCATAGGACCAAAAACAGGATGTGATTCAACTCCATTTAGTACTGGGAAACAAACGCTAGCTTGCCTTGCAAGAAACACACTCTGCTTTTGAGAAAATAGCACTCTTCTACTCTACTGTGTTTCCTATGGTGTCCGAACAGTGAGCTTGCTCAGAACAAAAGAACTGTGCTTCCTACACACACGGGCCATATCTAGTTCAACTCTGCTTAGGAAACTGACAAGAATGGAAGCTCCTCTTCAGTCCAATACACTGTCCTAGCTGGGAACAGACGCGAGTGCTATTTGTACTGTGTATGGCAATAGGAGCGCAATAGTGACTCTTCTTATCAGAAAACAACTCTTGCTGGTAGGACCAGAAACTGCATGGGATTCAACTCCATTTAGGACTAGGAAACAAACGATAGCTCCACTTACAAGAAACACACTCTGGATTGCGAAAGGAGCACTCTTCTACTCTAATGTGTTTCCTATAGGGCCAGAACAGTGAGCATTCTCAGAACAAAAGAAGTGTGCTTCCTACACACACGGTCCATATCTAGTTAAACTCTGCTTAGGAAACTGACAAGAACAGTAGATCCTCTTCAGTCCAATACACTGTACATGCTGGGAACAGATGCCAGTGCTATTTGCCCTGTGTATGACAATGTGAGCGCAATAGTCACTCTTCTTACCAGAAAACAACTCTTGCTCTTAGGACCAGATACTGCATGTGACTCAACTCCATTTAGGATTGGGAAACAAATGCTAGCTCGCCTTACAAGAAACATACTCTGCTTTTGAGAAAAGAGCACTCTTCTACTCTACTGTGTTTCCTATGGGGTCCGAACAGTGAGCTTGCTCAGAACAAAAGAACTGTGCTTCCTACACACAGGGGCCATATCTAGTTCAACTCTGCTTAGGAAACTGACAAGAACAGTAGCTCCTCTTCAGTCCAATACACTGTACTTGGTGGGAACAGACGCGAGTGCTATTTGCACTGTGTATGGCATTGGGAGCGCAATAGTGACTTTCCTTACCAGAAAACAACTCTTGCTCGTAGGACCAAAAACTGCATGTGATTCAACTCCATTTAGGAATGGGAAATAAACGCTAGCTTGCCTTACAAGAAACACACTCTGCTTTTGAGAAAAGATCACTCTTCTACTCTACTTAGTTTCCTAGGGAGTCCGAACAGTGAGCTTGCTCAGAACAAAAGAACAGTGCTTCCTACACACAGGGGCCATATCTAGTTCAACTCTGCCTAGCAAACTGACAAGAACAGTAGCTCCGCTTCAGTCCAATACACTGCCCTTGCTGGGAACAGACGCGAGTGCTATTTGCACTGTGTATGGCAATGGGAGCGCAAGAGTGACTTTCCTTACCAGAAAACAACTCTTGTTCATAGGACCAAAAACTGCATGTGATTCAACTCCATTTAGGACTGGGAAACAAACGATAGCTCGACTTACAAGAAACACACTCTGGATTGCGAAAGGAGCACTCTTCTACTCTAATGTGTTTCCTATAGGGCCAGAACAGTGAGCATTCTCAGAACAAAAGAAATGTGCTTCATACAAATACGGCCATATCTAGTTCAATTATGCTTAGGAAACTGAAAAGAACAGTAGATCCTCTTCAGTCCAATACAGTGTACATGCTGGGAACAGACGCCAGTGTTATTTGCCCTGTGAAAGACAATGGGAGCAAAATAGTGACTCTTCTTACCAGAAAACAACTCTTGCTCGTAGTACCAAAAACAGGATGTGATTCAACTCCATTTAGTACTGGGAAACAAACGCTAGCTTGCCTTACAAGAAACACACTCTGCTTTTGAGAAAAGAGCACTCTTCTACTCTACTGTGTTTCCTATGGTGTCCGAACAGTGAGCTTGCTCAGAACAAAAGAACTGTGCTTCCTACACACACGGGCCATATCTAGTTCAACTCTGCTTAGGAAACTGACAAGAACGGTAGCTCCTCTTCAGTCCAATACACTGTCCTAGCTGGGAACAGACGCGAGTGCTATTTGTACTGTGTATGGCAATAGGAGCGCAATAGTGACTCTTCTTATCAGAAAACAACTCTTGCTGGTAGGACCAGAAACTGCATGGGATTCAACTCCATTTAAGACTGGGAAACAAACGATAGCTCCACTTACAAGAAACACACTCTTTATTGCGAAAGGAGCACTCTTCTACTCTAATGTGTTTCCTATAGGGCCAGAACAGTGAGCATTCTCAGAACAAAAGAAGTGTGCTTCCTACACACACGGTCCATATCTAGTTAAACTCTGCTTAGGAAACTGACAAGAACAGTAGATCCTCTTCAGTCCAATACACTGTACATGCTGGGAACAGATGCCAGTGCTATTTGCCCTGTGTATGACAATGCGAGCGCAATAGTCACTCTTCTTACCAGAAAACAACTCTTGCTCGTAGGACCAGATACTGCATGTGATTCAACTTCATTTAGGATTGGTAAAAAAACGCTAGCTCGCCTTACAAGAAACATACTCTGCTTTTGAGAAAAGAGCACTCTTCTACTCTACTGTGTTTCCTATGGGGTCCGAACAGTGAGCTTGCTCAGAACAAAAGAACTGTGCTTCCTACACACAGGGGCCATATCTAGTTCAACTCTGCTTAGGAAACTGACAAGAACAGTAGCTCCTCTTCAGTCCAATACACTGTACTTGGTGGGAACAGACGCGAGTGCTATTTGCACTGTGTATGGCATTGGGAGCGCAATAGTGACTTTCCTTACCAGAAAACAACTCTTGCTCGTAGGACCAAAAACTGCATGTGATTCAACTCCATTTAGGAATGGGAAATAAACGCTAGCTTGCCTTACAAGAAACACACTCTGCTTTTGAGAAAAGATCACTCTTCTACTCTACTTAGTTTCCTATGGGGTCCGAACAGTGAGCTTGCTCAGAACAAAAGAACAGTGCTTCCTACACACAGGGGCCATATCTAGTTCAACTCTGCTTAGGAAACTGAGAAGAATAGTAGCTCCACTTCAGTCCAATACACTGTACTTGCTGGGAACAGACGCGAGTGCTATTTGCACTGTATATGGCAATGGCAGCGCAATAGTGACTTTCCTTACCAGAAAACAACTCTTGCTGGTAGGACCAGAAACTGCATGTGGTTCAACTCCATTTAGGACTGGGAAACAAATGCTAGCTCTCCTTACAAGAAACACACTCTGCTTTTGAGAAAAGAGCAATCTTCTACTCTACTGTGTTTCCTATAGGGCCAGAACAGTGTGTTTGCTCAGAACAAAAGAACTGAGCTTCCTAAAAATACGGCCATATCAAGTTCAATTCTGCTTAGGAAACTGAAAAGAACAGTAGATCCTCTTCAGTCCAATACACTGTACATGCTGGGAACAGACGCCAGTGCTATTTGCCCTATGTCTGACAATGGGAGCTCAATAGTGACTTTCCTTACCAGAAAACAACTCTTGCACGTAGGACCAAAAACAGGATGTGATTCAACTCCATTTAGTACTGGGAAACAAACGATAGCTTGCCTTACAAGAAACACACTCTGCTTTTGAGAAAAGATCACTCTTCTACTCTACTGTGTTTCCTATGGGGTCCGAACAGTGAGCTTAATCAGAACAAAAGAACTGTGCTTCCTACACACAGGGGCCATATCTAGTTCAACTCTGCTTAGGAAACTGACAAGAACAGTAGCTCCTCTTCAGTCCAATACACTGTACTTGCTGGGAACAGACGCGAGTGCTATTTGTACTGTGTATGGCAATAGGAGCGCAATAGTGACTCTTCTTATCAGAAAACAACTCTTGCTGGTAGGACCAGAAACTGCATGGGATTCAACTCCATTTAGGACTAGGAAACAAACGATAGCTCCACTTACAAGAAACACACTCTGGATTGCGAAAGGACCACTCTTCTACTCTAATGTGTTTCCTATAGGGCCAGAACAGTGAGCATTCTCAGAACAAAAGAAGTGTGCTTCCTACACACACGGTCCATATCTAGTTAAACTCTGCTTAGGAAACTGACAAGAACGGTAGATCCTCTTCAGTCCAATACACTGTACATGCTGGGAACAGATGCCAGTGCTATTTGCCCTGTGTATGACAATGTGAGCGCAATAGTCACTCTTCTTACCAGAAAACAACTCTTGCTCTTAGGACCAGATACTGCATGTGACTCAACTCCATTTAGGATTGGGAAACAAATGCTAGCTCGCCTTACAAGAAACATACTCTGCTTTTGAGAAAAGAGCACTCTTCTACTCTACTGTGTTTCCTATGGGGTCCGAACAGTGAGCTTGCTCAGAACAAAAGAACTGTGCTTCCTACACACAGGGGCCATATCTAGTTCAACTCTGCTTAGGAAACTGACAAGAACAGTAGCTCCTCTTCAGTCCAATACACTGTACTTGGTGGGAACAGACGCGAGTGCTATTTGCACTGTGTATGGCATTGGGAGCGCAATAGTGACTTTCCTTACCAGAAAACAACTCTTGCTCGTAGGACCAAAAACTGCATGTGATTCAACTCCATTTAGGAATGGGAAATAAACGCTAGCTTGCCTTACAAGAAACACACTCTGCTTTTGAGAAAAGATCACTCTTCTACTCTACTTAGTTTCCTAGGGGGTCCGAACAGTGAGCTTGCTCAGAACAAAAGAACAGTGCTTCCTACACACAGGGGCCATATCTAGTTCAACTCTGCCTAGCAAACTGACAAGAACAGTAGCTCTGCTTCAGTCCAATACACTGTACTTGCTGGGAACAGATGACAGTGTGATTTGCCCTGTGGATGACAATGAGATCACAATAGTGACTCTTCTTACCAGAAAACAACTCTTGCTCGTAGGACCAAAAACTGCATGTGATTCAACTCCATTTAGGACTGGGAAACAAACGCTAGCTAGCCTTACAAGAAACACACTCTGCTTTTGAGAAAAGAGCACTCTTCTTCTCTACTGTGTTTCCTATAGGGCCAGAACTTTGAGCTTGCTCAGAACAAAAGAACTGTGCTTCCTACACACACGGGCCATATCTAGTTCAATTCTGGTTAGGAAACTGAAAAGAACAGTAGACTCTATTCAGTCCAATACACTGTACTTGCTGGGAACAGACGCGAGTGCTATTTGCACTGTGTATGGCAAATGGAATGCAAAATGGACTCTTCTTACCAGAAAACAACTCTTGCTCGTAGGACCAGAAACTGCATGTGTATTTCAACTCCATTTAGGAGTGGGAAACAAACGCTAGCTCACCTGTCAAGAAACACACTCTGCTTTTGAGAAAAGAGCACTTTTCTACTCTACTGTATTTACTATAGGGCTAGAACAGTGAGCTTGCTCAGAACAAAAGTACTGTGCTTCCTACACACACGGGCCATATCTAGTTCAACTCTGCTTAGGAAACTGACGAGAACAGTAGCTCCTCTTCAGTCCAATACACTGTACTTGCTGGGAAGTGACGCGAGTGCTATTTAAACTGTGTACAGCAATGGGAGCACAGTAGTGACTCTTCTTACCAGAAAACATCTCTTGCTCTTAGGACCAGAAACTGCATATGATTGAACTCCACTTAGGACTGGGAAAAAAACGCTAGCTCGCCTTACAAGAAACACACTCTGCTTTTGAGAAAAGAGCACTCTTCTACTCTACTGTGTTTCCTATGGGATCCGAACAGTTAGCTTGCTCAGAACAAAAGAACTGTGCTTCCTACACACACGGACCATATCTAGTTCTACTCTGCTTAGGAAACTGACAAGAACAGTTGGTCCTCTTCAGTCCAATACACTGTACTTGCTGGGAACAGACGCCAGTGCTGTTTGCACTGTGTATGAATATGGGAGCGCAATAGTGACACTTCTTACCAGAAAAAAACCTTGCTCGTAGGACCAGAAACTGCATGTGATTCAACTCCATTTAGGACTGGGACCCAAACACTAGCTCTCCTTACAAGAAACACACTCTGCTTTTGAGAAAAGAGCACTCTTTTACTCTTCTGTGTTTCCTGTAGGGCCAAAACAGAGAGCTTGCTCAGAACAAAAGAAATGTGCTTCCTACACACACGGGTCATATCTAGTTCAACTCTGCTTAGGAACCTGACAAGAACAGTAGATCCACTTCAGTCCAATACACTGTACATGCTGGGAACAGACGCCAGTGCTATTTGCCCTGTGGATGACAATGGGAGCGCAATAGTGACTCTTCTAACCAGAAAACAACTCTTGCTCGTAGGACAAGAAACTGCATGTGATTCAACTCCATTTATGACTGGGAAACAAACGCTAGCTTGCCTTACAAGAAACACACTCTGCTTTTGAGAAAAGAGCACTCTTCTACTCTACTGTGTTTCCTATGTGGTCCGAACAGTGAGCTTGCTCAGAACAAAAGAACTGTGCTTCCTACACACATGGGCCATATCTAGTTCAACTCTGCTTAGGAAACTGACAGGAACAGTAGCTCCTCTTCAGTCCAATACACTGTACTTGCTGGGAACAGACGCGAGTGCTATTTGCACTGTGTATGGCAAAGGGAGCGCAATAGTGACTCTCCTTACCAGAAAACAACTCTTGCTCGTAGGACCAAAAACTGCATGTGATTCAACTCCATTTCTGACTGGGAAACAAACGCTAGCTCGCCTTACAAGAAACACACTCTGCTTTTGAGAAAAGAGCAGTCTTCTATTCTACTGTGGTTCATATGGGGTCCGAACAGTGAGCTTGCTCAGAACAAAAGAACTGTGCTTCCTATACACACGGGCCATATCTAGTTCAACTCTGCTTAGGACACTGACAAGAACAGTAGCTCCTCTTCAGTCCAATACACTGTACTTGCTGGGAACAGATGCGCATGCTATTTGCACTGTGTATGGCAATGGGAGCGCAATAGTGTCTTTCCTTATTTGAAAGCAACTCTTGCGTGTAAGACCAAAAACTGCATGTGATTCAAGTCCATTTAGGACTGGGAAACAAACGCTAGCTCGCCTTACAAGAAACAAAATCTGCTTTTGAGGAAAGAGCACTCTTCTACTCTACTGTGTTTCTTATGGGGTCCGAACAGTGAGCTTGCTGAGAACAAAAGAACTGTGTTTCCTACACACACGGGCCATATCTAGTTCAACTCTGCTGAGGAAACTGACAAGAACAGTAGCTCCTCTTCAGTCCAATACACTGTACTTGCTGGGAACAGACGCGAGGGCTATTTGCACTGTGAATGGCAAAGGGAGCGCAATAGTGTCTCTTCTTACCAGAAAACAACTCTTGCTCTTAGGACCAGAAACTGCATGTAATTCAGCTCCATTTAGGACTGGGAAACAAACGCTAGCTCGCCTTACAAGAAACACACTCTGCTTTTTAGAAAAGAGCACTCTTCTACTCTACTGTGTTTCCTATAGGGCCAGAACAGTGAGCTTGCTCAGAACAAAAGAACTGTGCTTCCTACACACACGGGCGATATATAGTTCAACTCTGCTTTGGAAACTGACGAGTACAGTAGCTCCTCTTCATTCCAATACACTGTACTTGCTGGGAACAGACACCAGTGCGATTTGCACTGTGTATGGCAATGGGAGCGCAATAGTGACTCTTCTTACCAGAAAACAACTCTTGCTCCTAGGAACAGAAACTCCATGTGATTCAACTCCATTTAGGACTGGGAAACAAACACTAGCTCGCCTTACAAGAAACACATTCTGCTTTTGAGGAAAGAGCACTCTTCTACTCTACTGTGTTTCCTGTAGTGCCAGAACAGTGAGCTTGCTCAGAACAAAAGAACTGTGCTTCCTACACACGGGCCATATCTAGTTCAACTCTGCTTAGGAAACTGACAAGAACAGTAGCTCCTCTTCAGTCCAATACACTGTACTTGCTCGGAACAGATGCCAGGGCTATTTGCACTGTGTATGGCAAAGGGAGCGCAATAGTGACTCTTCTAACCAGAAAACAACTCTTGCTCGTAGGACCAGAAACTGCATGTGTATTTGAACTCCATTTAGGACTGGGAAAAAAACGCTAGCTCGCATTACAAGAAACACACTATGCTTTTCAGAAAAGAGCACTCTTCTACTCTACTGTGTTTCCTATGGGGTTTGAAGAGTGAGCTTGCTCAGAACAAAAGAACTGTGCTTCCTACACACATGGGCCATATCTAGTTCAACTCTGCTTAGGAAACTGACAAGAACAGTAGCTCCTCTTCAGTCCAATACACTGTACTTCCTGGAAACAGACACGAGTGCTATTTGTACTGTGTATGTCAATGGGAGCACAATAGTTACTCTTCTTACCAGAAAACAACTCTTGCTCGTAGGACCAGAAACTGCATGTGATTCAAGTCCATTTAGGACTGGGAAACAAACGCTAGCTTGCCTTACAAGAAACACACTCTGCTTTTGAGAAAAGAGCACTCTTCTACACTACTGTGTTTCCTATAGGGCCAGAACAGTGAGCTTTCTCAGAACAAAAGAACTGTGCTTCCTCCACACATGGGCCATATCTAGTTCAACTCTGCTTAGGAAACTGACAAGAACAGTAGCTCCTCTTCAGACCAATACACTGTACTTGCGTTAAACAAACGCGAGTGCCATTTGTACTGTGTATGGCAATGGGAGCCCAATAGTGACTCTTCTTACCAGAAAACAACTCTTGCTCGAAGGACCAAAACTGAATTTGATTCAACTCCATTTAGGACTGAGAAACAAACGCTAGCTCGACTTACAAGAAACACACTCTGCTTTTGAGAAAAGAGCACTTTTCTACTCTACTGTATTTACTATAGGGCCAGAACAGTGAGCTTGCTCAGAACAAAAGGACTGTGCTTCCTACACACACGGGCCATATCTAGTTCAACTCTGCTTAGGAAACTGACAAGAACAGTAGATCCTCTTCAGTCCAATACACTGTACATGCTGGGAACAGATGCCAGTGCTATTTGCCCTGTGTATGACAATGTGAGCGCAATAGTCACTCTTCTTACCAGAAAACAACTCTTGCTCTTAGGACCAGATACTGCATGTGACTCAACTCCATTTAGGATTGGGAAACAAATGCTAGCTCGCCTTACAAGAAACATACTCTGCTTTTGAGAAAAGAGCACTCTTCTACTCTACTGTGTTTCCTATGGGGTCCGAACAGTGAGCTTGCTCAGAACAAAAGAACTGTGCTTCCTACACACAGGGGCCATATCTAGTTCAACTCTGCTTAGGAAACTGACAAGAACAGTAGCTCCTCTTCAGTCCAATACACTGTACTTGGTGGGAACAGACGCGAGTGCTATTTGCACTGTGTATGGCATTGGGAGCGCAATAGTGACTTTCCTTACCAGAAAACAACTCTTGCTCGTAGGACCAAAAACTGCATGTGATTCAACTCCATTTAGGAATGGGAAATAAACGCTAGCTTGCCTTACAAGAAACACACTCTGCTTTTGAGAAAAGATCACTCTTCTACTCTACTTAGTTTCCTAGGGAGTCCGAACAGTGAGCTTGCTCAGAACAAAAGAACAGTGCTTCCTACACACAGGGGCCATATCTAGTTCAACTCTGCCTAGCAAACTGACAAGAACAGTAGCTCCGCTTCAGTCCAATACACTGCCCTTGCTGGGAACAGACGCGAGTGCTATTTGCACTGTGTATGGCAATGGGAGCGCAAGAGTGACTTTCCTTACCAGAAAACAACTCTTGTTCATAGGACCAAAAACTGCATGTGATTCAACTCCATTTAGGACTGGGAAACAAACGATAGCTCGACTTACAAGAAACACACTCTGGATTGCGAAAGGAGCACTCTTCTACTCTAATGTGTTTCCTATAGGGCCAGAACAGTGAGCATTCTCAGAACAAAAGAAATGTGCTTCATACAAATACGGCCATATCTAGTTCAATTATGCTTAGGAAACTGAAAAGAACAGTAGATCCTCTTCAGTCCAATACAGTGTACATGCTGGGAACAGACGCCAGTGTTATTTGCCCTGTGAATGACAATGGGAGCAAAATAGTGACTCTTCTTACCAGAAAACAACTCTTGCTCGTAGTACCAAAAACAGGATGTGATTCAACTCCATTTAGTACTGGGAAACAAACGCTAGCTTGCCTTACAAGAAACACACTCTGCTTTTGAGAAAAGAGCACTCTTCTACTCTACTGTGTTTCCTATGGTGTCCGAACAGTGAGCTTGCTCAGAACAAAAGAACTGTGCTTCCTACACACACGGGCCATATCTAGTTCAACTCTGCTTAGGAAACTGACAAGAACGGTAGCTCCTCTTCAGTCCAATACACTGTCCTAGCTGGGAACAGACGCGAGTGCTATTTGTACTGTGTATGGCAATAGGAGCGCAATAGTGACTCTTCTTATCAGAAAACAACTCTTGCTGGTAGGACCAGAAACTGCATGGGATTCAACTCCATTTAAGACTGGGAAACAAACGATAGCTCCACTTACAAGAAACACACTCTTTATTGCGAAAGGAGCACTCTTCTACTCTAATGTGTTTCCTATAGGGCCAGAACAGTGAGCATTCTCAGAACAAAAGAAGTGTGCTTCCTACACACACGGTCCATATCTAGTTAAACTCTGCTTAGGAAACTGACAAGAACAGTAGATCCTCTTCAGTCCAATACACTGTACATGCTGGGAACAGATGCCAGTGCTATTTGCCCTGTGTATGACAATGCGAGCGCAATAGTCACTCTTCTTACCAGAAAACAACTCTTGCTCGTAGGACCAGATACTGCATGTGATTCAACTTCATTTAGGATTGGTAAAAAAACGCTAGCTCGCCTTACAAGAAACATACTCTGCTTTTGAGAAAAGAGCACTCTTCTACTCTACTGTGTTTCCTATGGGGTCCGAACAGTGAGCTTGCTCAGAACAAAAGAACTGTGCTTCCTACACACAGGGGCCATATCTAGTTCAACTCTGCTTAGGAAACTGACAAGAACAGTAGCTCCTCTTCAGTCCAATACACTGTACTTGGTGGGAACAGACGCGAGTGCTATTTGCACTGTGTATGGCATTGGGAGCGCAATAGTGACTTTCCTTACCAGAAAACAACTCTTGCTCGTAGGACCAAAAACTGCATGTGATTCAACTCCATTTAGGAATGGGAAATAAACGCTAGCTTGCCTTACAAGAAACACACTCTGCTTTTGAGAAAAGATCACTCTTCTACTCTACTTAGTTTCCTATGGGGTCCGAACAGTGAGCTTGCTCAGAACAAAAGAACAGTGCTTCCTACACACAGGGGCCATATCTAGTTCAACTCTGCTTAGGAAACTGAGAAGAATAGTAGCTCCACTTCAGTCCAATACACTGTACTTGCTGGGAACAGACGCGAGTGCTATTTGCACTGTATATGGCAATGGCAGCGCAATAGTGACTTTCCTTACCAGAAAACAACTCTTGCTGGTAGGACCAGAAACTGCATGTGGTTCAACTCCATTTAGGACTGGGAAACAAATGCTAGCTCTCCTTACAAGAAACACACTCTGCTTTTGAGAAAAGAGCAATCTTCTACTCTACTGTGTTTCCTATAGGGCCAGAACAGTGTGTTTGCTCAGAACAAAAGAACTGAGCTTCCTAAAAATACGGCCATATCAAGTTCAATTCTGCTTAGGAAACTGAAAAGAACAGTAGATCCTCTTCAGTCCAATACACTGTACATGCTGGGAACAGACGCCAGTGCTATTTGCCCTATGTCTGACAATGGGAGCTCAATAGTGACTTTCCTTACCAGAAAACAACTCTTGCACGTAGGACCAAAAACAGGATGTGATTCAACTCCATTTAGTACTGGGAAACAAACGATAGCTTGCCTTACAAGAAACACACTCTGCTTTTGAGAAAAGATCACTCTTCTACTCTACTGTGTTTCCTATGGGGTCCGAACAGTGAGCTTAATCAGAACAAAAGAACTGTGCTTCCTACACACAGGGGCCATATCTAGTTCAACTCTGCTTAGGAAACTGACAAGAACAGTAGCTCCTCTTCAGTCCAATACACTGTACTTGCTGGGAACAGACGCGAGTGCTATTTGTACTGTGTATGGCAATAGGAGCGCAATAGTGACTCTTCTTATCAGAAAACAACTCTTGCTGGTAGGACCAGAAACTGCATGGGATTCAACTCCATTTAGGACTAGGAAACAAACGATAGCTCCACTTACAAGAAACACACTCTGGATTGCGAAAGGACCACTCTTCTACTCTAATGTGTTTCCTATAGGGCCAGAACAGTGAGCATTCTCAGAACAAAAGAAGTGTGCTTCCTACACACACGGTCCATATCTAGTTAAACTCTGCTTAGGAAACTGACAAGAACGGTAGATCCTCTTCAGTCCAATACACTGTACATGCTGGGAACAGATGCCAGTGCTATTTGCCCTGTGTATGACAATGTGAGCGCAATAGTCACTCTTCTTACCAGAAAACAACTCTTGCTCTTAGGACCAGATACTGCATGTGACTCAACTCCATTTAGGATTGGGAAACAAATGCTAGCTCGCCTTACAAGAAACATACTCTGCTTTTGAGAAAAGAGCACTCTTCTACTCTACTGTGTTTCCTATGGGGTCCGAACAGTGAGCTTGCTCAGAACAAAAGAACTGTGCTTCCTACACACAGGGGCCATATCTAGTTCAACTCTGCTTAGGAAACTGACAAGAACAGTAGCTCCTCTTCAGTCCAATACACTGTACTTGGTGGGAACAGACGCGAGTGCTATTTGCACTGTGTATGGCATTGGGAGCGCAATAGTGACTTTCCTTACCAGAAAACAACTCTTGCTCGTAGGACCAAAAACTGCATGTGATTCAACTCCATTTAGG
>NW_026737719.1:0-33941 GCF_949786415.1 Peromyscus eremicus | reverse complement strand
CACTGTTCTGGCCCTATAGGAAACACAGTAGAGTAGAAGAGTGCTCTTTCTCAAAAGCAGAGTGTGTTTCTTGTAAAGCGAGCTAGAGTTTGTTTCCCAGTCCTAAATGGAGTTGAATCACATGCAGTTTCTGGTCCTACGAGCAAGAGTTGTTTTCCGGTAAGAAGGGTCACTATTGCGCTGTCATTGACATACACAGGACAAATTGCTCTGGCGTCTGTTCCCAGCAAGTACAGTGTATTGGACTGAATAGGATCTACTGTTCTTTTCAGGTTCCTAAGCAGACTTGAACTAGATATGTCCGTGTGTGTAGGAAGCACAGTTTTTTGTTCTGAGCAAGCTCACTGTTCGGGACACATAGGAAACACAGTAGAGTAGAAGAGTGCTCTTTCTCAAAAGCAGAGTGTGTTTCTTGGAAGTCGAGCTAGCATTGTTTCCCAGTCCTAAATGGAGTTGAGTCACATGCAGTTTTTTGTCCAACGAGCAAGAGTTGTTTCTGGTAAGGAAAGTCACTATTGTGCTCCCATTGCCCTACACAAGGCAAATAGCACTCGCGTCTTTTCCCAGCAAGTAAAGTGTATTGGACTGAATAGGAGCTACTGTTCTTGTCAGTTTCCTAAACAGAGTTGAACTAGATGTGGTCCGTGTGTGTATTAAGCACAGTTCTTTTGTTCTGAGCAAGCTCACTGTTTGGACCCCATAGGAAACACAGTAGAGTAGAAGAGTGCTATTTTCTCTAAAGCAGAGTGTGTTTCTTGTAAGGCGAGCTAGCATTTGTTTCCCAGTCCTAAATGGAGTGGAATCACATGCACTTTCTAGTCCAATGAGCAAGAGTTGTTTTCTGGTAAGGAAAGTCACTATTGCGCTCCCATTGGCATACACAGTGCAAATAGCACATGCGTCTGTTCCCAGCAAGTACAGTGTATTGGACTGAAGAGGTGCTACTGTTCTTGTCAGTTTCCTAAGCAGAGTTGAACTAGATATGGTCCGTGTGTGTACGAAGCACAGTTCTTTTGTTCTGAGCAAGCTCACTGTTTGGAACCCATAGTAACACAGTAGAGTAGAAGAGTGCTCTTTTCTCTAAAGCAGAGTGTGTTTATTGTAAGGCGAGCTAGCATTTGCTTCCCAGTCCTAAATGGAGTGGAATCACATGCAGTTTCTGGTCCTACGAGCAAGAGTTGTTTTCTGGTAAGGAAAGTCACTATTGCGCTCCCATTGCCATACACAGGACAAATAGCACTGGCGTCTGTTCCCAGCAAGTACAGTGTATTGGACTGAAGAGGATCTACTGTTCTTGTCAGGTTCCTAAGCAGACTTGAACTAGATATGGCCGTGTGTGTAGGAAGCACAGTTTTTTTGTTCTGAGCAAGCTCACTGTTCGGAACACATAGGAAACACAGTAGAGTAGAAGAGTGCTCTTTTCTAAAAAGGAGAGTATGTTTCTTGTAAGTCGAGCTAGCGTTTGTTTCCCAGTTCTAAATGGAGTTGAATCACATGCAGTTTCTGGTCCTACGAGCAAGAGTTGTTTACTGGTAAGGACAGTCACTATTGCGCTCCCCTTGCCTTACACATTGCAAATAGCTCTCGCATCTGTTCCCAGCAAGTACAGTGTATCAGACTGAAGAGGAGCTACTGTTCTTGTCAGTTTCCTAAGCAGAGTAGAACTAGATATGGCCCGTGTGTGTAGGAAGCACAGTTCTTATGTTCTGAGCAAGTTCACTCTTCTGGCCCTATAGGAAACACAGTAGAGTAGTTGAGTGCTCTTTTCTCAAAAGCAGAGTGTGTTTTTGTAAGGCGAGCTAGCGTTTGTTTCCTAGTCCTAAATGGAGTTGAATTACATGCAGTTTCTGGTCCTATGAACAAGAGTTGTTTTCTGGTAAGGAAAGTCACTATTGCGCTCGCTCCCATTGCCCTTCACAAGGCAAATAGCACTTGCATCTTTTCCCAGCAAGTACAGTGTATTGGACAGAATAGGAGCTACTCTTCTTGTCAGTTTACTAAGCAGAGTTGAACTAGATATGGTCCGTGTGTGTAGGAAGCACAGTTCTTTTGTTCTGAGCAAGCTCACTGTTTGGACCACATAGGAAACACAGTAAAGTAGAAGAGTGCTCTTTTCTCTAAAGCAGAGTGTGCTTCTTGTAAGGCAAGCTACCGTTTGTTTCCCAGTCCTAAATGGAGTGGAATCACATGCAGTTTCTAGTCCTACGAGCAAGAGTTGTTTTCTGGTAAGAAGAGTCACTATTGCGCTGCCATTGCCATACACAGGACAAATAGCACTGGCGTCTGTTCTCAGCAAGTACAGTGTATCGGACTGAAGAGGATCTACTGTTCTTGTCAGGTTCCTAAGCAGAATTGAACTAGATATGGCCCTGTGTGTAGGAAGCACAGATCTTTTGTTCTGAGCAAGCTCAGTGTTCGGACCCCATAGGAAACACAGTATAGTAGAAGAGTGCACTTTTCTCAAAAGCAGAGTGTGTTTCTTGTAAGGCGAGCTAGCGTTTGTTTCCCAGTCCTAAATGGAGTTGCGTCACATGGAGGTTTTTGTCCTATGAGCAAGAGTTGTTTTCTGGTAGGGCGAGTCACTCTTGTACTCCAATTGCCATACACAGTGCAAAATAGCACTCGCGTCTGTTCCCTGCAAGTACAGTGTATCGGACTGAAGAGGAGCTACTGTTCTTGTCAGTTTCCTAAGCAGAGTTGAACTAGATATGGCCCGTGTGTAGGAAGCACAGTTCTTTGTTCTGAGCAAGCTCACTGTTCTGGCCCTATAGGAAATACAGTAGAGTAGAAGAGTGCTCTTTTCTCTAAAGCAGAGTGTGTTTCTGTAAGGTGAGCTAGCTTTTGTTTCCCAGTCCTAAATTCAGTTGAATCACATGCAGTTTCTGGTCCTACGAGCAAGAGTTGTTTTATGGTAAGAAGAGTCACTATTGTGCTGCCATTGCCATACACAGGACAAATAGCACTGGCGTCTGTTCCCAGCACGTACAGTGTATTGGACTGAAGAGGATCTACTGTTATTGTCAGGTTCCTAAGCAGAATTGAACTAGATATGGCCATGTGTGTAGGAAGCACAGTTCTTTTGTTCTGAGCAAGCTCACTGTTCGGACACCATAGGAAACACAGTAGAGTAGAAGAGTGCTCTTTTCTCAAAAGCAGAGTGTGTTTTTGTAAGGCGATCTAGCGTTTGTTTCCTAGTCTTAAATGGAGTTGAATCACATGCAGTTTCTGGTCATACGAGCAAGAGTTGTTTTCTGGTAAGGAAAGTCACTATTGCGCTCCCATTACCCTACACAAGGTAAATAGCACTCGCGTCTTTTCCCAGCAAGTACAGTGTATTGGAGTGAATAGGAGCTACTGTTCTTGTCAGTTTCCTAAGCAGAGTTGAACTAGATATGGTCTGTATGTGTAGGAAGCACAGTTCTTTTGTTCTGAGCAAGCTCACTGTTTGGATCCCATAGGAAACACAGTAGAGTAAAAGAGTGCTCTTTTCTCAAAAGCAGAGTGTGTTTTTGTAAGGCGAGCTAGCATTTGTTTCCCAGTCCTAAATGGAGTGGAATCACATGCAGTTTCTTGTCCTACGAGCAAGAGTTGTTTTCTGGTAAGGAAAGTCACTATTGCGTTCCCATTGCCATACTCAGTGCAAATAGCCATCCCGTCTGTTCCAAGCAAGTACAGTGTATTGGACTGAAGAGGAGCTACTGTTCTTCTCAGTTTCCTAAGCAGAGTTGAACTAGATATGGTCCGTGTGTGTAGTAAACACAGTTCTTTTTTTCTGAGCAAGCTCACTGTTCTGGCCCTATAGGAAACACAGTAGAGTAGAAGAGTGATTTTTTCTTAAAAGCAGAGTGTGTTTCTTGTAAAGTGAGCTAGAGTTTGTTTCCCAGTCCTAAATGGAGATGAATCACATGCAGTTTCTGGTCCTACGAGCAAGAGTTGTTTTCTGGTAAGAAGAGTCACTATTGCACTGCCATTGACATACACAGGACAAATAGCACTCGCGTCTGTTCCCAGCAAGTACAGTGTATTGGACTGAAGAGGATCTACTGTTCTTGTCAGGTTCCTAAGCAGACTTGAACTAGATATGGCCGTGTGTGTAGGAAGCACAGTTTTTTTGTTCTGAGCAAGCTCACTGTTCGGGACACATAGGAAAAACAGTAGAGTACAAGAGTGCTCTTTTCTCAAAAGCAGAGTGTGTTTCTTGGAAGTTGAGCTAGCGTTTGTTTCCCAGTCCTAAATGGAGTTGAGTCACATGCAGTTTTTTGTCCAACGAGCAAGAGTTGTTTTCTGGTAAGACAAGTCACTATTGTGCTCCAATTGCCATACACAGTGCAAATATCACTCGCTTCTGTTCCCCACAAGTACAGTGTATCAGACTGAAGGAGCTACTGTTCTTGTCAGTTTCCTAAGCAGAGTTGAACTAGATATGGCCCGTGTGTGTAGGAAGCACAGTTCTTATGTTCTGAGCAAGCTCACTATTCTGGCCCTATAGGAAACACAGTAGAGTAGAAGAGTGCTCTTTTCTCAAAAGCAGAGTGTGTTTCTTGTAAAGCGAGCTAGCGTTTGTTTCCCAGTCCTAAATGGAGTTGAATCACATGCAGTTTCTGGTCCTACGAACAAGAGTTGTTTTCTGATAAGGAAAGTCACTATTGTGCTCCCATTGCCCTACACAAGGCAAATAGCACTCGCGTCTTTTCCCAGCAAGTACAGTGTATTGGACTGAATAGGAGCTACTGTTCTTGTCAGTTTCCTAAGCAGAGTTGAACTAGATGTGGTCCGTGTGTGTATTAAGCACAGTTCTTTTGTTCTGAGCAAGCTCACTGTTTGGACCCCATAGGAAACACAGTAGAGTAGAAGAGTGCTATTTTCTCTAAAGCAGAGTGTGTTTCTTGTAAGGCGAGCTAGCATTTGTTTCCCAGTCCTAAATGGAGTGGAATCACATGCAGTTTCTAGTCCTATGAGCAAGAGTTGTTTTCTGGTAAGGAAAGTCACTATTGCGCTCCCATTGTCATACACAGTGCAAATAGCACATGCGCATGTTGCCAGCAAGTACAGTGTATTGGCCTGAAGAGGAGCTACTGTTCTTGTCAGTTTCCTAAGCAGAGTTGAACTAGATATGGCCCGTGTGTGTAGGAAGCACAGTTCTTTTGTTCTGAGCAAGCTCACTGTTCGGACCTCATAGGTAACACAGTAGAGTAGAAGAGTGCTCTTTAATCAAAAGCGGAGTGTGTTTCATTTAAGGCGAGCTAGCATTTGTTTCGCAGTCCTAAATGGAGTTGAATCACATGCAGTTTCTGGTCCTACGAGCAAGAGCTGTTTTCTGGTAAGGAAAGTCACTATTTTGCTCCCATTGCCATCCACAGTGCAAATAGCCCTCCCGTCTGTTCCCAGCAAGTACAGTGTATTGGACAGAAGAGGAGCTACTGTTCTTGTCAGTTTCCTAAGCAGAGTTGAACTAGTTATGGCCCTGTGTTGGAAGCACAGTTCTTTTGTTCTGAGCAAGCTCATTTTTCTGGCCCTATAGGAAACACAGTAGAGTAGAAGAGTGCTCTTTTCTCAAAAGCAGAGTGTGTTTCATGTAAGGCGAGCTAGCATTTGTTTCCCAGTCCTAAATGGAGTTGAATCACATGCAGTTTCTGGTCCTACGAACAAGAGTTGTTTTCTGGTAAGGAAAGTCACTGTGCGCTCCCATTGCCCTACACAAAGCAAATAGCACTCGCGTCCTTTCCCAGCAAGTACAGTGTATTGGACTGAATAGGAGCTACTGTTCTTGTCAGTTTCCTAAGCAGAGTTGAACTAGATGTGGTCCGTGTTTGTATTAAGCACAGTTCTTTTGTTCTGAGCAAGCTCACTGTTTGTACCCCATAGGAAACACAGTAGAGTAGAAGAGTGCTCTTTTCTCTAAAGCAGAGTGTGTTTTTTTAAGGCGAGCTAGCATTTGTTTCCCAGTCCTAAATGGATTGGAATCACATGCAGTTTCTGGTCCTACGAGCAAGAGTTGTTTTCTGGTAAGGAAAGTCTCTATTGCGCTCCCATTGCCATTCACAGTGCAAATAGCACTTGAGTCTGTTCCTAGCAAGTACAGTGTTTTGGACTGAAGAGGAGCTACTGTTCTTGTCAGTTTTCTAAGCAGAGTTGAACAAGATATGGCCCGTGTGTGTAGGAAGCACAGTTCTTTTGTTCTGAGCAAGCTCACTGTTCAGACCACATAGGAAACACAGTAGAGGAGAAGAGTGCTCTTTTCTCAAAAGCAGAGTGTGTTTCTTGTAAGGCGAGCTAGCGTTTGTTTCGCAGTCCTAAATGGAGTTGAGTCACATGCAGTTTCTAGTCCTAAGAACAAGAGTTGTTTTCTGGTAAGGAAAGTCACTATTGTGCGCCCATTGCCTTACACAAGGCAAAGAGCACTCGCGTCTTTTCCCAGCAAGTACAGTGTATTGGACTGAATAGGAGTTACTGTTCTTGTCAGTTTCTTAAGTAGAGTTGAACTAGATATGGCCCGTGTGTGTAGGAAGCACATTTCTTTTGTTCTGAGCAAGCTCACTGTTCTGGCCCTATAGGAAACACAGTAGAGTAGAAGAGTGCTCTTTTCTCAAAAGCAGAGTGTGTTTCATGTAAGGCGAGCTAGCATTTGCTTCCCAGTCCTAAATGGAGTAGAATCACATGCAGTTTCTGGTCCTATGAGCAAGAGTTGTTTTCTGGGAAGGAAAGTCACTCTTTCGCTCCCATTGCCATACACAGTGCAAATTGCACTCGCGTCTGTTCCCAGCAAGTACAGTGTATCGGACTGAAGAGGAGCAACTGTTCTTGTCACTTTCCTAAGCAGAGTTGAACTAGATATGGCTCGTGTGTAGGAAGCACAGTTCTTTGTTCTGAGCATTCTCACTGTTCTGGCCCTATAGGAAACACAGTAGAGTAGAAGAGTTCTCTTTTCTCTAAAGCAGAGTGTGTTTCTGTAAGGTGAGCTAGCTTTTGTTTCCCAGTCCTAAATGGAGTTGAATCACATGCTGTTTCTGGTCCTACGAGCAAGAGTTGTTTTATGGTAAGAAGAGTCACTATGGTGCTGCCATTGCCATACACAGGACAAATAGCACTGGCATCTGTTCCCAGCATGTACAGTGTATTGGACTGAAGAGGATCTACTGTTCTTTTCAGGTTCCTAAGCAGACTTGAACTAGATATGTCCGTGTGTGTAGGAAGCACAGTTTTTTTGTTCTGAGCAAGCTCACTGTTCGGGACACATAGGAAACACAGTAGAGTAGAAGAGTGCTCTTTTCTCAAAAGCAGAGTGTGTTTCTTGTAAGGCGAGCTACCATTTGTTTCCCAGTCCTAAATGGAGTGGAATCACATGCAGTTTCTAGTCCAATGAGCAAGAGTTGTTTTCTGGTAAGGAAAGTCACTATTGCGCTCCCATTGGCATACACAGTGCAAATAGCACATGCGTCTGTTCCCAGCAAGTACAGTGTATTGGACTGAAGAGGTGCTACTGTTCTTGTCAGTTTCCTAAGCAGAGTTGAACTAGATATGGTCCGTGTGTGTAGGAAGCACAGTTCTTTTGTTCTGAGCAAGCTCACTTTTTGGACCCCATAGTAAACACAGTAGAGTAGAAGAGTGCTCTTTTCTCTAAAGCAGAGTGTGTTTCTTGTAAGGCGAGCTAGCATTTGCTTCCCAGTCCTAAATGGAGTGGAATCACATGCAGTTTCTGGTCCTATGAGCAAGAGTTGTTTTCTGGTAAGGAAAGTCACTATTGCGCTCCCATTGCCATACACAGTGCAAATAGCACATGCGTCTGTTTCCAGCAAGTACAGTGTATTGGACTGAAGAGGATCTACTGTTCTTGTCAGGTTCCTAAGCAGATTTGAACTAGATATGGCCGTGTGTGTAGGAAGCACAGTTTTTTTGTTCTGAGCAAGCTCACTGTTCGGAACACATAGGAAACACAGTAGAGTAGAAGAGTGCTCTTTTCTAAAAAGGAGAGTGTGTTTTTTGTAAGGCAAGCTAGCGTTTGTTTCCCAGTTCTAAATGGAGTTGAATCACATGCAGTTTCTGGTCCTACGAGCAAGAGTTGTTTACTGGTAAGGACAGTCACTATTGCGCTCCCCTTGCCATACACATTGCAAATAGCTCTCGCGTCTGTTCCCAGCAAGTACAGTGTATCAGACTGAAGAGGAGCTACTGTTCTTGTCAGTTTCCTAAGCAGAGTTGAACTAGATATGGCCCGTGTGTGTAGGAAGCACAGTTCTTATGTTCTGAGCAAGTTCACTATTCTGGCCCTATAGGAAACACAGTAGAGTAGTTGAGTGCTCTTTTCTCAAAAGCAGAGTGTGTTTTTGTAAGGCGAGCTAGCGTTTGTTTCCTAGTCCTAAATGGAGTTGAATTACATGCAGTTTCTGGTCCTATGAACAAGAGTTGTTTTCTGGTAAGGAAAGTCACTATTGCGCTCCCATTGCCCTTCACAAGGCAAATAGCACTTGCATCTTTTCCCAGCAAGTACAGTGTATTGGACTGAATAGGAGCTACTCTTCTTGTCAGTTTACTAAGCAGAGTTGAACTAGATATGGTCCGTGTGTGTAGGAAGCACAGTTCTTTTGTTCTGAGCAAGCTCACTGTTTGGACCCCATAGGAAACACAGTAAAGTAGAAGAGTGCTCTTTTCTCTAAAGCAGAGTGTGATTCTTGTAAGGCAAGCTACCGTTTGTTTCCCAGTCCTAAATGGAGTGGAATCACATGCAGTTTCTAGTCCTATGAGCAAGAGTTTTTTCTGGTAAGAAGAGTCACTATTGCGCTGCCATTGCCATAAACAGGACAAATAGCACTGGCGTCTGTTCCCAGCAAGTACAGTGTATTGGACTGAAGAGGATCTACTGTTCTTGTCAGGTTCCTAAGCAGAATTGAACTAGATATGGCCGTGTGTGTAGGAAGCACAGTTCTTTTGTTCTGAGCAAGCTCAGTGTTCGGACCCCATAGGAAACACAGTATAGTAGAAGAGTGCTCTTTTCTCAAAAGCAGAGTGTGTTTCTTGTAAGGCGAGCTAGCGTTTGTTTCCCAGTCCTAAATGGAGTTGCGTCACATGGAGGTTTTTGTCCTACGAGCAAGAGTTGTTTTCTGGTAGGGCGAGTCACTCTTGTACTCCAATTGCCATACACAGTGCAAAATAGCACTCGCGTCTGTTCCCTGCAAGTACAGTGTATCGGA
Source organism: Peromyscus eremicus (assembly GCF_949786415.1). NCBI lineage: Eukaryota > Metazoa > Chordata > Mammalia > Rodentia > Cricetidae > Peromyscus > Peromyscus eremicus. Next base: position 24,753 of record NW_026737719.1, on the reverse strand, counting down.
CTGAAGAGGAGCTACTGTTCTTGTCAGTTTCCTAAGCAGAGTTGAACTAGATATGGCCCGTGTGTAGGAAGCACAGTTCTTTGTTCTGAGCAAGCTCACTGTTCTGACCCTATAGGAAATACAGTAGAGTAGAAGAGTGCTCTTTTCTCTAAAGCAGAGTGTGTTTCTGTAAGGTGAGCTAGCTTTTGTTTCCCAGTCCTAAATTCAGTTGAATCACATGCAGTTTCTGGTCCTACGAGCAAGAGTTGTTTTATGGTAAGAAGAGTCACTATTGTGCTGCCATTGCCATACACAGGACAAATAGCACTGGCGTCTGTTCCCAGCACGTACAGTGTATTGGACTGAAGAGGATCTACTGTTATTGTCAGGTTCCTAAGCAGAATTGAACTAGATATGGCCATGTGTGTAGGAAGCACAGTTCTTTTGTTCTGAGCAAGCTCACTGTTCGGACACCATAGGAAACACAGTAGAGTAGAAGAGTGCTCTTTTCTCAAAAGCAGAGTGTGTTTTTGTAAGGCGAGCTAGCGTTTGTTTCCTAGTTCTAAATGGAGTTGAATCACATGCAGTTTCTGGTTCTACGAGCAAGAGTTGTTTTCTGGTAAGGAAAGTCACTATTGCGCTCCCATTACCCTACACAAGGTAAATAGCACTCGCGTCTTTTCCCAGCAAGTACAGTGTATTGGAGTGAATAGGAGCTACTGTTCTTGTCAGTTTCCTAAGCAGAGTTGAACTAGATATGGTCCGTATGTGTAGGAAGTACAGTTCTTTTGTTCTGAGCAAGCTCACTGTTTGGATCCCATAGGAAACACAGTAGAGTAAAAGAGTGCTCTTTTCTCAAAAGCAGAGTGTGTTTTTGTAAGGCGAGCTAGCATTTGTTTCCCAGTCCTAAATGGAGTGGAATCACATGCAGTTTCTTGTCCTACGAGCAAGAGTTGTTTTCTGGTAAGGAAAGTCACTATTGCGTTCCCATTGCCATACTCAGTGCAAATAGCCATCCCGTCTGTTCCAAGCAAGTACAGTGTATTGGACTGAAGAGGAGCTACTGTTCTTCTCAGTTTCCTAAGCAGAGTTGAACTAGATATGGTCTGTGTGTGTAGTAAACACAGTTCTTTTTTTCTGAGCAAGCTCACTGTTCTGGCCCTATAGGAAACACAGTAGAGTAGAAGAGTGCTCTTTTCTTAAAAGCAGAGTGTGTTTCTTGTAAAGTGAGCTAGAGTTTGTTTCCCAGTCCTAAATGGAGATGAATCACATGCAGTTTCTGGTCCTACGAGCAAGAGTTGTTTTCTGGTAAGAAGAGTCACTATTGCACTGCCATTGACATACCAGGACAAATAGCACTCGCGTCTGTTCCCAGCAAGTACAGTGTATTGGACTGAAGAGGATCTACTGTTCTTGTCAGTTTCCTAAGCAAACTTGAACTAGATATGGCCGTGTGTGTAGGAAGCACAGTTTTTTTGTTCTGAGCAAGCTCACTGTTCGGGACACATAGGAAAAACAGTAGAGTACAAGAGTGCTCTTTTCTCAAAAGCAGAGTGTGTTTCTTGGAAGTTGAGCTAGCGTTTGTTTCCCAGTCCTAAATGGAGTTGAGTCACATGCAGTTTTTTGTCCAACGAGCAAGAGTTGTTTTCTGGTAAGACAAGTCACTATTGTGCTCCAATTGCCATACACAGTGCAAATATCACTCGCTTCTGTTCCCCACAAGTACAGTGTATCAGACTGAAGGAGCTACTGTTCTTGTCAGTTTCCTAAGCAGTGTTGAACTAGATATGGCCCGTGTGTGTAGGAAGCACAGTTCTTATGTTCTGAGCAAGCTCACTGTTCTGGCCCTATAGGAAACACAGTAGTGTAGAAGAGTGCTCTTTTCTCAAAAGCAGAGTGTGTTTCTTGTAAAGCGAGCTAGCGTTTGTTTCCCAGTCCTAAATGGAGTTGAATCACATGCAGTTTCTGGTCCTACGAACAAGAGTTGTTTTCTGATAAGGAAAGTCACTATTGCGCTCCCATTGCCCTACACAAGGCAAATAGCACTCGCGTCTTTTCCCAGCAAGTACAGTGTATTGGACTGAATAGGAGCTACTGTTCTTGTCAGTTTCCTAAGCAGAGTTGAACTAGATGTGGTCCGTGTGTGTATTAAGCACAGTTCTTTTGTTCTGAGCAAGCTCACTGTTTGGACCCCATAGGAAACACAGTAGAGTAGAAGAGTGCTATTTTCTCTAAAGCAGAGTGTGTTTCTTGTAAGGCGAGCTAGCATTTGATTCCAGGTACTAAATGTAGTTGAATCCCATGCAGTATTTCGTCCTATGAGCAAGAGTTGTTTTCTGGTAAGAAGAGTCACTATTGTGCTCCTATTGCCATACACAGTACAAACAACACTCGCTACTGTTCTTTGCAAGTACAGTGTATTGGCCTGAAGAGGAGCTACTGTTCTTGTCAGTTTCCTAAGCAGAGTTGAACTAGATATGGCCCGTGTGTGTAGGAAGCACAGTTCTTTTGTTCTGAGTAAGCTCACTGTTCCGACCCCTTAGGAAATACAGTAGAGTAGAAGAGTGCTCTTTTCTCAAAAGCAGAGTGTGTTTCTTGTAAGGCGAGCTAGCGTTTGTTTCCCAGTCCTAAATGGAGTTGAATCCCATGCAGTTTCTGGTCCTACGAGCAAGAGTTGTTTTCTGGTAAGAAGAGTCACTATTGTGCTCCCTTTGCTATATACAGGGCAAATAGCACTCGCCTCTGTTCCCAGCAAGTACAGTGTATTGGACTGAAGAGGATCTACTGTTCTTGTCAGTTTCCTAAGCAGAGTTGAACTAGATATGGCCCGGGTGTGTAGGAAGCACAGTTCTTTTGTTCTGAGCAAGCTCACTGTTCTTGCCCTATAGGAAACACATTAGACAAGAATACTGCTCTTTTCTCAAAAGCAGAGTGTGTTTCTTGTAAGGCGAGCTAGCGTTTGTTTCCCAGTCCTAAATGGAGTTGAATCCCATGCAGTTTCTGGTCCTATGAGCAAGAGTTGTTTTCTGGTATCAAGAGTCACTATTGTGCTCCCATTGTCATACACAGGGCAAATAGCACTGGAAAGTGCTCCCAGCATGTACAGTGTATTGGATGGAAGAGGATCTACTGTTCTTGTCAGTTTCCTAAGCAGAATTGAACTAGCTATGGCCGTGTGTGTAGGAAGCACAGTTCTTTTCTTCTGAGCAAGCTCACTGTTCGGACCCCATAGGAAACACAGTAGAGTAGAAGAGTGCTCTTTTCTCAAAAGCAGAGTGTGTTTCTTGTAAGGCGAGCTAGCGTTTGTTTCCCAGTCCTAAATGGAGTTGAATCCCATGCAGTTTCTGGTCCTACGAGCAAGAGTTGTTTTCTGGTAAGAAGAGTCACTATTGTGCTCCCTTTGCTATACACAGGGCAAATAGCACTCGCATCTGTTCCCAGCAAGTACAGTGTATTGGACTGAAGAGGATCTACTGTTCTTGTCAGTTTCCTAAGCAGAGTTGAACTAGATATGGCCCGTGTGTGTAGGAAGCACAGATCATTTGTTCTGAGCAAGCTCACTCTTCTGGCCCTATAGGAAACACAGTAGAGTAGAAGTGTGCTCTTTTCTCCAAAGCAGAGTGTGTTTCTTCTAAGGCGAACTAGCGTTTGTTTCCAAGTCCTAAATGGAGTTGAATCACATGCAGTTTCTGGTCCTACAAGAAAGAGTTGTTTTCTGGTAAGAAGAGTCACTATTGAGCTCCCATTACCATACACAGGGTAAATAGCACTCGCGTCTGTTGCCAGCATGTACAGGGTATTGCACTGAAGAGGATCTACTGTTCTTGACAGTTACCTAAGCAGAGTTGAACTAGATATGGCCCGTGTGTGTAGGAAGCACAGTTCTTTTGTTCTGAGCAAGCTCACTGTTAGGACCACATAGGAAACACAGTAGAATAGAAGAGTGCTCTTTTCTCAAAAGCAGAGTGTGTTTCTTGTAAGGCTAGCTAGTGTTTGTTTCCCAGTCAGAAACAGATTTGAATCTCATGAGTTTCAGGTCCTACGAGCAAGAGTTGTTTTCTGGTAAGAGGAGTCACTCTTTCGCTCCCATTGCCATACACAGTGCAAATAGGACTCGCGTCTGTTCATAGCATGTACAGTGTATTGCACTGAAGATGATCTACTGTTCTTGTCAGTTTCCTAAGCAGAGTTGAACCAGATATGGCCCGTGTGTGTAGGAAGCACAGTTCTTTTGTTCTGAGCAAGCTCACTGTTCGGACCCCATAGGAAACACAGTAGAATAGAAGAGTGCTCTTTTCTCAAAAGCAGAGTGTGTTTCTTGTAAGGTGAGCTAGCATTTGTTTCCCAGTCCAAAATGGAGTTGAATCACATGCAGTTTCTGGTCCTACGAACAAGGGATGTTTTCTGGTAAGGAAAGTCACTATTGTGCTCCCTTTGCCATAAACAGTGCAAATAGCACTCATGTCTGTTCCCAGCAAGTACAGTGTATTGGACTGAAGAGGAGCTACTGTTCTTGGCAGTTTCCTAAGCAGAGTTGAATGAGATATGGCCCGTGTGTGTAGGAAGCACAGTTCTTTTGTTCTGAGCAAGCTCACTGTTTTGGTCCTATAGGAAACACAGTAGAGTAGACGAGTGCTCTTTTCTCAAAGCAGAGTGTGTTTCTTGTAAGGTGAGCTAGCGTTTGTTTCCCAGTCCTAAATGGAGTTGAATTACATGCAGTTTCTTGTCCTATGAGCAAGAGTTTTTTCTGGTAAGAAGAGTCACTATTGTGCTCCTATTGCCAAACACAGTACAAACAACACTCGCTACTGTTCTTTGCAAATACAGTGTATTGGACAGAAGAGGAGCTACTGTTCTTGTCAGTTTCCTAAGCAGAGTTGCACTAGATATGGCCCGTGTGTGTAGGAAGCACAGTTCTTTTGTTCTGAGTAAGCTCACTGTTCGGACCCCTTAGGAAACACAGTAGAGTAGAAGAGTGCTCTTTTCTCAAAAGCAGAGTATGTTTCTTGTAAGGCGAGCTAGCGTTTGTTTCCCAGTCCTAAATGGAGTTGAATCCCATGCAGTTTCTGGTCCTACGAGCAAGAGTTGTTTTCTGGTAAGAAGAGTCACTATTGTGCTCCCTTTGCTATATACAGGGCAAATAGCACTCGCCTCTGTTCCCAGCAAGTACAGTGTATTGGACTGAAGAGGATCTACTGTTCTTGTCAGTTTCCTAAGCAGAGTTGAACTAGATATGGCCCGGGTGTGTAGGAAGCACAGTTCTTTTGTTCTGAGCAAGCTCACTGTTCTTGCCCTATAGGAAACACATTAGACGAGAATACTGCTCTTTTCTCAAAAGCAGAGTGTGTTTCTTAAAAGGCGAGCTAGCGTTTGTTTCCCAGTCCTAAATGGAGTTGAATCCCATGCAGTTTCTGGTCCTATGAGCAAGAGTTGTTTTCTGGTATCAAGAGTCACTATTGTGCTCCCATTGTCATACACAGGGCAAATAGCACTGGCGAGTGCTCCCAGCATGTACAGTGTATTGGACGGAAGAGGATCTACTGTTCTTGTCAGTTTCCTAAGCAGAATTGAACTAGCTATGGCCGTGTGTGTAGGAAGCACAGTTCTTTTCTTCTGAGCAAGCTCACTGTTCGGACCCCATAGGAAACACAGTAGAGTAGAAGAGTGCTCTTTTCTCAAAAGCAGAGTGTGTTTCTTGTAAGGCGAGCTAGCATTTGTTTCCCAGTCCTAAATGGAGTTGAATCCCATGCAGTTTCTGGTCCTACGAGCAAGAGTTGTTTTCTGGTAAGAAGAGTCACTATTGTGCTCCCTTTGCTATACACAGGGCAAATAGCACTCGCATCTGTTCCCAGCAAGTACAGTGTATTGGACTGAAGAGGATCTACTGTTCTTGTCAGTTTCCTAAGCAGAGTTGAACTAGATATGGCCCGTGTGTGTAGGAAGCACAGATCATTTGTTCTGAGCAAGCTCACTCTTCTGGCCCTATAGGAAACACAGTAGAGTAGAAGTGTGCTCTTTTCTCCAAAGCAGAGTGTGTTTCTTCTAAGGCGAACTAGCGTTTGTTTCCAAGTCCTAAATGGAGTTGAATCACATGCAGTTTCTGGTCCTACAAGAAAGAGTTGTTTTCTGGAAAGAAGAGTCACTATTGAGCTCCCATTACCATACACAGGGTAAATAGCACTCGCGTCTGTTGCCAGCATGTACAGGGTATTGCACTGAAGAGGATCTACTGTTCTTGACAGTTACCTAAGCAGAGTTGAACTAGATATGGCCCGTGTGTGTAGGAAGCACAGTTCTTTTGTTCTGAGCAAGCTCACTGTTCGGACCACATAGGAAACACAGTAGAATAGAAGAGTGCTCTTTTCTCAAAAGCAGAGTGTGTTTCTTGTAAGGCTAGCTAGTGTTTGTTTCCCAGTCAGAAACAGATTTGAATCTCATGAGTTTCAGGTCCTACGAGCAAGAGTTGTTTTCTGGTAAGAGGAGTCACTCTTTCGCTCCCATTGCCATACACAGTGCAAATAGGACTCGCGTCTGTTCATAGCATGTACAGTGTATTGCACTGAAGATGATCTACTGTTCTTGTCAGTTTCCTAAGCAGAGTTGAACCAGATATGGCCCGTGTGTGTAGGAAGCACAGTTCTTTTGTTCTGAGCAAGCTCACTGTTCGGACCCCATAGGAAACACAGTAGAATAGAAGAGTGCTCTTTTCTCAAAAGCAGAGTGTGTTTCTTGTAAGGTGAGCTAGAATTTGTTTCCCAGTCCAAAATGGAGTTGAATCACATGCAGTTTCTGGTCCTACGAACAAGGGATGTTTTCTGGTAAGGAAAGTCACTATTGTGCTCCCTTTGCCATAAACAGTGCAAATAGCACTCATGTCTGTTCCCAGCAAGTACAGTGTATTGGACTGAAGAGGAGCTACTGTTCTTGGCAGTTTCCTAAGCAGAGTTGAATGAGATATGGCCCGTGTGTGTAGGAAGCACAGTTCTTTTGTTCTGAGCAAGCTCACTGCTTTGGTCCTATAGGAAGCACAGTAGAGTAGACGAGTGCTCTTTTCTCAAAGCAGAGTGTGTTTCTTGTAAGGTGAGCTAGCGTTTGTTTCCCAGTCCTAAATGGAGTTGAATTACATGCAGTTTCTTGTCCTATGAGCAAGAGTTGTTTTCTGGTAAGAAGAGTCTCTATTGTGCTCCTATTGCCATACACAGTACAAACAACACTCGCTACTGTTCTTTGCAAATACAGTGTATTGGACAGAAGAGGAGCTACTGTTCTTGTCAGTTTCCTAAGCAGAGTTGAACTAGATATGGCCCGTGTGTGTAGGAAGCACAGTTCTTTTGTTCTGAGTAAGCTCACTGTTCGGACCCCATAGGAAACACAGTAGAGTAGAAGAGTGCTCTTTTCTCAAAAGCAGAGTGTGTTTCTTGTAAGGCGAGCTAGCATTTGTTTCCCAGTCCTAAATGGAGTTGAATCCCATGCAGTTTCTGGTCCTACGAGCAAGAGTTGTTTTCTGGTAAGAAGAGTCACTATTGTGCTCCCTTTGCTATATACAGGGCAAATAGCACTCGCATCTGTTCCCAGCAAGTATAGTGTATTGGACTGAAGAGGATCTATTGTTCTTGTCAGTTTCCTAAGCAGAGTTGAACTAGATATGGCCCGGGTGTGTAGGAAGCACAGTTCTTTTGTTCTGAGCAAGCTCACTGTTCTGGCCCTATAGGAAACACATTAGACAAGAATACTGCTCTTTTCTCAAAACAGAGTGTGTTTCTTGTAAGGCGAGCTAGCGTTTGTTTCCCAGTCCTAAATGGAGTTGAATCCCATGCAGTTTCTGGTCCTATGAGCAAGAGTTGTTTTCTGGTATCAAGAGTAACTATTGTGCTCCCATTGTCATACACAGGGCAAATAGCACTGGCGAGTGCTCCCAGCATGTACAGTGTATTGGACGGAAGAGGATCTACTGTTCTTGTCAGTTTCCTAAGCAGAATTGAACTAGCTATGGCCGTGTGTGTAGGAAGCACAGTTCTTTTCTTCTGAGCAAGCTCACCTTTCGGACCCCAGAGGAAATACAGTAGAGTAGAAGAGTGCCCTTTTCTCAAAAGCAGAGTGTGTTTCTTGTAAGGCGAGCTAGCGTTTGTTTCTCAGTCCTAAATGGAGTTGAATCACATGCAGTATTTCGTCCTATGAGCAAGAGTTGTTTTCTGGTAAGAAGAGTCACTATTTTGTTCCCATTGCCATACACAGTGCAAATAGCACTCGCGTCTGTTCCCAGCAAGTACAGTGTATTGGAATGAAGGGGAGCTACTGTTCTTGTCAGTTTCCTAAGGAGAGTTGAACTAGATATGGCCCGTGTGTGTAGGAAACACAGTTATTTTGTTCTGAGTATGCTCACTGTTCGGACCCCATAGGAAACACATTAGAGTAGAAGAGTGCTCTTTCCTAAAAAGCAGAGTTTGTTTCTTGTAAGGCGAGCTAGCGTTTGTTTCCCAGTCATACATGGAGTTGAATCACATGCAGTTTCTGGTCCTACGAGCAAGAGTTGTTTTCTGGTAAGAAGAGTCACTATTGTGCTCCCTTTGCTATACACAGGGCAAATAGCACTCGCATCTGTTCCCAGCAAGTACAGTGTATTGGACTGAAGAGGATCTACTGTTCTTGTCAGTTTCCTAAGCAGAGTTGAACTAGATATGGCCCGTGTGTGTAGGAAGCACAGATCATTTGTTCTGAGCAAGCTCACTCTTCTGGCCCTATAGGAAACACAGTAGAGTAGAAGTGTGCTCTTTTCTCCAAAGCAGAGTGTGTTTCTTCTAAGGCGAACTAGCGTTTGTTTCCAAGTCCTAAATGGAGTTGAATCACATGCAGTTTCTGGTCCTACAAGAAAGAGTTGTTTTCTGGAAAGAAGAGTCACTATTGAGCTCCCATTACCATACACAGGGTAAATAGCACTCGCGTCTGTTGCCAGCATGTACAGGGTATTGCACTGAAGAGGATCTACTGTTCTTGACAGTTACCTAAGCAGAGTTGAACTAGATATGGCCCGTGTGTGTAGGAAGCACAGTTCTTTTGTTCTGAGCAAGCTCACTGTTCGGACCACATAGGAAACACAGTAGAATAGAAGAGTGCTCTTTTCTCAAAAGCAGAGTGTGTTTCTTGTAAGGCTAGCTAGTGTTTGTTTCCCAGTCAGAAACAGATTTGAATCTCATGAGTTTCAGGTCCTACGAGCAAGAGTTGTTTTCTGGTAAGAGGAGTCACTCTTTCGCTCCCATTGCCATACACAGTGCAAATAGGACTCGCGTCTGTTCATAGCATGTACAGTGTATTGCACTGAAGATGATCTACTGTTCTTGTCAGTTTCCTAAGCAGAGTTGAACCAGATATGGCCCGTGTGTGTAGGAAGCACAGTTCTTTTGTTCTGAGCAAGCTCACTGTTCCGACCCCATAGGAAACACAGTAGAATAGAAGAGTGCTCTTTTCTCAAAAGCAGAGTGTGTTTCTTGTAAGGTGAGCTAGAATTTGTTTCCCAGTCCAAAATGGAGTTGAATCACATGCAGTTTCTGGTCCTACGAACAAGGGATGTTTTCTGGTAAGGAAAGTCACTATTGTGCTCCCTTTGCCATAAACAGTGCAAATAGCACTCATGTCTGTTCCCAGCAAGTACAGTGTATTGGACTGAAGAGGAGCTACTGTTCTTGGCAGTTTCCTAAGCAGAGTTGAATGAGATATGGCCCGTGTGTGTAGGAAGCACAGTTCTTTTGTTCTGAGCAAGCTCACTGCTTTGGTCCTATAGGAAGCACAGTAGAGTAGACGAGTGCTCTTTTCTCAAAGCAGAGTGTGTTTCTTGTAAGGTGAGCTAGCGTTTGTTTCCCAGTCCTAAATGGAGTTGAATTACATGCAGTTTCTTGTCCTATGAGCAAGAGTTGTTTTCTGGTAAGAAGAGTCTCTATTGTGCTCCTATTGCCATACACAGTACAAACAACACTCGCTACTGTTCTTTGCAAATACAGTGTATTGGACAGAAGAGGAGCTACTGTTCTTGTCAGTTTCCTAAGCAGAGTTGAACTAGATATGGCCCGTGTGTGTAGGAAGCACAGTTCTTTTGTTCTGAGTAAGCTCACTGTTCGGACCCCATAGGAAACACAGTAGAGTAGAAGAGTGCTCTTTTCTCAAAAGCAGAGTGTGTTTCTTGTAAGGCGAGCTAGCATTTGTTTCCCAGTCCTAAATGGAGTTGAATCCCATGCAGTTTCTGGTCCTACGAGCAAGAGTTGTTTTCTGGTAAGAAGAGTCACTATTGTGCTCCCTTTGCTATATACAGGGCAAATAGCACTCGCATCTGTTCCCAGCAAGTATAGTGTATTGGACTGAAGAGGATCTACTGTTCTTGTCAGTTTCCTAAGCAGAGTTGAACTAGATATGGCCCGGGTGTGTAGGAAGCACAGTTCTTTTGTTCTGAGCAAGCTCACTGTTCTGGCCCTATAGGAAACACATTAGACAAGAATACTGCTCTTTTCTCAAAACAGAGTGTGTTTCTTGTAAGGCGAGCTAGCGTTTGTTTCCCAGTCCTAAATGGAGTTGAATCCCATGCAGTTTCTGGTCCTATGAGCAAGAGTTGTTTTCTGGTATCAAGAGTAACTATTGTGCTCCCATTGTCATACACAGGGCAAATAGCACTGGCGAGTGCTCCCAGCATGTACAGTGTATTGGACGGAAGAGGATCTACTGTTCTTGTCAGTTTCCTAAGCAGAATTGAACTAGCTATGGCCGTGTGTGTAGGAAGCACAGTTCTTTTCTTCTGAGCAAGCTCACCTTTCGGACCCCAGAGGAAATACAGTAGAGTAGAAGAGTGCCCTTTTCTCAAAAGCAGAGTGTGTTTCTTGTAAGGCGAGCTAGCGTTTGTTTCTCAGTCCTAAATGGAGTTGAATCACATGCAGTATTTCGTCCTATGAGCAAGAGTTGTTTTCTGGTAAGAAGAGTCACTATTTTGTTCCCATTGCCATACACAGTGCAAATAGCACTCGCGTCTGTTCCCAGCAAGTACAGTGTATTGGAATGAAGGGGAGCTACTGTTCTTGTCAGTTTCCTAAGGAGAGTTGAACTAGATATGGCCCGTGTGTGTAGGAAACACAGTTATTTTGTTCTGAGTATGCTCACTGTTCGGACCCCATAGGAAACACATTAGAGTAGAAGAGTGCTCTTTCCTAAAAAGCAGAGTTTGTTTCTTGTAAGGCGAGCTAGCGTTTGTTTCCCAGTCATACATGGAGTTGAATCACATGCAGTTTCTGGTCCTACGAGCAAGAGTTGTTTTCTGGTAAGAAGAGTCACTATTGAGCTCCCATTGTCATACATGGGCAAATAGTACTGTCGTCTGTTCCCAGCATGTACAGTGTATTGGACTGAAGAGGATCTACTGTTCTTGTCAGTTTCCTAAGCAGAATTGAACGAGATATGGCCGTGTGTAGGAAGCACAGTTCTTTTGTTCTGAGCAAGCTCACTGTTCTGGCCCTATAGGAAAAACAGTAGAGTAGAAGAGTGCTCTTTTCTCAAAAGCAGAGTGTGTTTCTTGTAAGGCGAGCTAGCGTTTGTTTCCCAGTCCTAAATGTAGTTGAATTTCATGCAGTTTCTTGTCCTATGAGCAAGAGTTGTTTTCTGGTAAGAAGAGTCACTGTTGTGCTCCCATTGCCATACACAGTGCAAACAACATTCGCTACTGTTCTTTGCAAGTACAGTGTATTGGACAGAAGAGGAGCTACTGTTCTTGTACGTTTCCTAAGCAGAGTTGAACTAGATATGGCCCGTGTTTGTAGGAAACACAGTCCTTTTGCTCTGAGCAAGCTCACTGTTCGGACCCCATAGGAAACACAGTAGAGTAGAGGAGTGCTCTTTTCTCAAAAGCAGAGTGTATTTCTTGTAAGGCTAGCTAGCGTTTGTTTCACAGTCTTAAATGGAGTTGAATCACGTGTATTTCTGATCCTAGGAGCAAGAGTTGTTTTCTGGTAAGAAGAGTCACTTTTGTGCTCCCATTGTCATAAACAGGGCAAATAGCACTGGCGTCTGTTCCCAGCATGTACAGAGTATTGGATTGAAAAGGATCTACTGTTCTTGTCAGTTTTCTAAGCAGAGTTAAACAAGATATGGCCCGTGTGTGTAGGAAGCAGAGTTCTTTTGTTCTGAGCAAGCTCACTGTTTTGGCCCTATAGGAAACAAAGTAGAGTAGAAGAGTGCTCTTTTCTCAAAAGCAGAGTGTGTTTCTTGTAAGGCGAGCTAGCTTTTGTTTCCCATTCCTAAATGGAGTTGAATCACATGCAGTTTCTCGTCCTACGAACAAGAGTTGTTTTCTGGTAAGAAGAGTCACTATTGCGCTGCCATTGCCATACACAGGACAAATAGCACTGGCGTCTGTTCCCAGCAAGTACAGTGTATTGGACTGAAAAGGATCTACTGTTCTTGTCAGTTTTCTAAGCAGAGTTAAACAAGATATGGCCCGTGTGTGTAGGAAGCAGAGTTCTTTTGTTCTGAGCAAGCTCACTGTTTTGGCCCTATAGGAAACAAAGTAGAGAAGAAGAGTGCTCTTTTCTCAAAAGCAGAGTGTATTTCTTGTAATGCTAGCTAGCGTTTGTTTCACAGTCTTAAATGGAGTTGAATCACATGTATTTCTGATCCTAGGAGCAAGAGTTGTTTTCTGGTAAGAAGAGTCACTTTTGTGCTCCCATTGTCATACACAGGGCAAATAACACTGGCGTCTGTTCCCAGCATGTACAGTGCATTGGACTGAAGAGGATCTACTGTTCTTTTCAGTTTTTTAAGCAGAGTTAAACAAGATAAGGCCCGTGTGTGTAGGAAGCAGAGTTCTTTTGTTCTGAGCAAGCTCACTGTTTTGGCCCTATAGGAAACAAAGTCGAGTAGAAGAGTGCTCTTTTCTCAAAAGCAGAGTGTGTTTCTTGTAAGGCGAGCTAGCTTTTGTTTTCCAGTCCTAAATGGAGTTGAATCACATGCAGTTTCTGTTCCTATGCACAAGAGTTGTTTTCTGGTAAGAAGAGTCACTATTGTGCTCCCATTGCCATACACATTGGAAATAGCACAGGCGTCTGTTCCCACCAAGTACAGTGTATTGGACTGAAGAGGAGCTACTGTTCTTGTCAGTTTCCTATGCAGAGTTGAACTAGATATGGCCTGTGTGTGTAGGAAGCACAGTTATTTTGTTCTGAGTAAGCTCACTGTTCGGATCCCATAGGAAACACAGTAGAGTAGATGAGTGCCCTTTTCTCAAAAGCAGAGTGTGTTTCTTGTAAGGCGAGCTAGCGTTTGTTTCCCAGTCTGAAATGGAGTTGAGTCACATGCAGTATTTGGTCCTACGAGCAAGAGTTGTTTTCTGGAACAAAGAGACACTATTGGGCTCCCATTGCTATACACAGTGCAATTAGCACTCGCGTCTGTTCCCAGCAAGTACAGTGTATTGGAATGAAGAGGAGCTACTGTTCTTGTCAGTTTCCTAAGCAGAGTTGAACTATACATGGCCCGTGTGTGTAGGATACACAGTTCTTTTGTTCTGAGCAAGCTCACTGTTTTGGCCATATAGGAAACACATTAGAGTAGAAGAGTGCTCTTTTCTCAAAAGCAGAGTGTGTTTCTTGTAAGGCCAGCTAGTGTTTCTTTCCCAGTCCTAAATGGAGTTGAATCACATGCAGTTTCTGGTCCTACGATCAAGAGTTGTTTTATGGTTAGAAGAGTCACTATTGCGCTCCCATTGTCATACACAAGGCAAATAGCACTGGCGTCTGTTCCCAGCATTTACAGTTTATTGGACTGAAGAGGAGCTATTGTTCTTGTCTTTTTCCTAAGCAGAGTTGAAGTAGATGTGGCTCGTGTGTGTAGGAAGCACAGTTCTTTGTTCTGAGCAAGCTCTCTGTTCTGGCCCTGTAGGAAACACATTAGAGTAGAATACTGCTCTTTTCTCAAAATCAGAGTGTGTTTCTTGTTAGGCAAGCTAGCATTTGTTTCCCAGTCCTAAATGGAGTTGAATCACATGCAGTTTCTGGTTCTACGAGCAAGAGTTGTTTTCTGGTATGAAGAGTTACTATTGTGCTCCCATTGTCATACACAGGGCAAATAGCACTGGCGTCTGTTCCCAGCATGTACAGTGTATTGAACTGAAGAGGATCTACTGTTCTTGTCAGTTTCCGAAGCAGAATTGAACTAGATATGGCCGTGTGTGTAGGAAGCACAGTTCTTTTGTTCTGAGCAAGCTCAATGTTTTGGCCCTATAAGAAACACAGTAGAGTAGAAGAGTGCTCTTTTCTCAAAAGCAGAGTGTGTTTCTTGTAAGGCGAGCTAGCGTTTGTTTCCCAGTCCTAAATGGAGTTGAATCACATGCAGTTTTTGGTCCTATGAGAAAGAGTTGTTTTCTGGTAAGGAAATTCACTATTGCGCTCCCATTCCCATACACCATGCAAATAGCACTCGCTTCTCTTCCCAGCCAGTACAGTGTATTGGACTGAAGAGGAGCTACTCTTCTTGTCAGTTTGCTAAGCAGAGTTGAACTAGATATGGCCCGTGTGTGTAGGAAGCACAGTTCTTTTGTTCTGAGCAAGCTCACTGTTCTGGCTTTATAGGAAACACATTAGAGTAGAATACTGCTCTTTTCTCAAAGCAGAGTGTGTTTCTTGTAAGGCCAGCTAGCGTTTGTTTCCCAGTCCTAAATGGAGTTGAATCACATGCAGTTTCTGGTCCTATGAGCAAGAGTTGATTTTTCGTAAGAAGGGTCACTATTGCGCTCCCATTGCCATACACAGTACAAATACCACTCGCGTCTGTTCCCAGCAAGTGCAGTGTATTGGAATGAAGAGGAGCTACTGTTCTTGTCAGTTTCCTAAGCAGAGTTGATCTAGACATGGCCCGTGTGTGTAGGAAGCACAGTTCTTTTGTTCTGAGCAAGCTCACTGTTCGAACCCCATAAGAAACACAGAAGAGTAGAAGAGTGCTCTTTTCTCAAAAGCAGAGTGTGTTTCTTGTAAGGCCAGCTAGCGTTTGTTTCCCAGTCCTAAATGGAGTTGAATCACATGCAGTTTCTGGGCCTACTAGCAAGAGTTGTTTTCTGGTAAGAAGAGTCACTATTGCACTCCCATTGTCATACACAGGGCAAATAGCACTGGCGTCTGTTCCCAGCATGTACAGTGTATTGGACTGAAGAGGATCTACTGTTCTTGTCAGTTTCCTAAGCAGAATTGAACTAGATATGGCCGTGTGTGTAGGAAGCACAGTTCTTTTGTACTGAGCAAGCTCACTGTTTTGGCCCTACAGGAAACACAGTAGAGTAGAAGATTGCTCTTTTTCAAAAGCAGAGTGTGTTTCTTGAAAGGCGAGCTAGCGTTTGTTTCCCAGTCCTAAATGGAGTTGAATCACATGCAGTTTTTGTTCCCACGAGGAAGAGTTGTTTTCTGGTAAGGAAAGTCACTATAGCGCTCCCATTCCCATACACCGTGCAAATAGCACTCCCATCTGTTCCCAGCAAGTACAGTGTATTGGTCTGAAGAGGAGCTACTTTTCTTGTCAGTTTCCTAAGCAGAGTTGAACTAGATATAGCCCGTGTATGTAGGAAGCACAGTTCTTTTGTTCTGAGGAAGCTCAATGTTCTCGCCCTATAGGAAACATATTAGAGTAGAATACTGCTCTTTTTTCAAAAGCAGAGTGTGTTTCTTTTAAGGCGAGTTGCGTTTGTTTCCAAGTCCTAAATGGATTTGAATCACATGCAGTTTCTGGTCCTACGAGCAAGAGTTGTTTTCTGGTAAGAAGAGTCACTATTGCGCTCCCATTGCCATACACAGTGCAAATAGCACTCGCGTCTGTTTTCAGCAAGTACAGTGTATTGGACTGAAGAGGAGCTACTGTTCTTGCCAGTTTTCTAAGCTGAGTTGAACTAGTTAAGACCCGTGTGTGTAGGAAGCACAGTTCTTTTGTTCTGAGCAAGCTCACTGTTCAGACCCCATAGGAAACACAGTAGAGTAGAAGAGTGCTCTTTTCTCAAAAGTAGAGTGTGTTTCTTGTAAGGCGAGCTAGCGTTTGTTTCCCAGTCCTAAATGGAGTTGAATCACATGCAGTTTTTGGTCCTACGAGCAAGAGTTGTTTTCTAGTAAGAAGAGTCACTATTGTGCTCCCATTGTCATACACAGGGCAAATACCACTGGCATCTTTTTCCAGCATGTACATTGTATTGCACTGAAGAGGATCTACTGTTCTTGTCAGTTTCCTAAGCAGAGTTCAACTAGATATAGCCCGTGTGTGGAGGAAGCACTCTTCTTTTGTACTGAGCAAGCTCACTGTTCTGGCCCTAAAGGAAACACATTAGAGTAGAAGAGTGCTCTTTTCTCAAAGCAGAGTGTGTTTCTTGTAAGGCAAGCTAGCGTTTGTTTCCCAGTCCTAAATGGAGTTGAATCACATGCAGTTTCTGGTCCTACGAGCAAGAGTTGTTTTCTGGTTAGAAGTGTCACTATTGCGCTCCAATTGTCATTCACAGGGCAAATAGCACTGGAGTTTTTCCCATCATGTACAGTGTATTGGACTGAAGAGGATCTACTGTTCTTGTCAGTTTCCCGAAGCAGAATTGAAATAGATATGGCTGTGTGTGTAGGAAGCACAGTTCTTTTGTTCTGAGCAAGCTCACTGTTTTGGCCATATAGGAAACACATTAGAGTAGAAGAGTGCTCTTTTCTCAAAGCAGAGTGTGTTTCTTGTAAGGCAAGCTAGTGTTTCTTTCCCAGTCCTAAATGGAGTTGAATCACATGCAGTTTCTGGTCATACGAGCAAGAGTTGATTTCTGGTAAGAAGAGTCACTATTGCGCTCCCATTGTCACACACAGGGCAAATAGCACTGGCGTCTGTTCCCAGCATGTACAGTCTATAGGACTGAAGAGGTTCTACTGTTCTTGTCAGTTTCCTAAGCAGAATTGAACAAGATATGGCCCGTGTGTGTAGGAAGCACAGTTCTTTTGTTCTGAGCAAGCTCACATTTCGAACCCCATAGGAAAAACAGTAGAGTAGAAGAGTGCATTTTTCTCAAAGGCAGAGTGTGTTTCTTGTAAGGCGAGCTAGCATTTGTTTCCCAGTCCTAAATGGAGTTGAAATACACATGAAGTTTCTGGTCCTACCAGCAAGAGTTGTTTTCTGGTAAGAAGAGTCACCATTGCGCTCCCTTTGCCATACACAGTGCATATAGGCCTCTCGTCTGTTCCCAGCAAGTA
The DNA here is from genome assembly GCF_949786415.1 of Peromyscus eremicus. NCBI lineage: Eukaryota > Metazoa > Chordata > Mammalia > Rodentia > Cricetidae > Peromyscus > Peromyscus eremicus. The sequence goes on along the minus strand of NW_026737719.1, from coordinate 7,552 downwards.
CAGTGTATTGGACTGAAGAGGAGCTACTGTTCTTGTCAGTTTCCTAAGCAGAGTTGAACTAGATATTGCCCATGTGTGTAGGAAGCACAGTTCTTTTGTACTCAGGAAGCTCACTGTTCTGGCCCTATAGGAAACACAGTAGAGTAGAAGAGTGCTCTTTCCTCAAAAGCAGACTGTGTTTTTTGTAAGGCGAGCTAGCGTTTGTTTCGCAGTCCTAAATGGAGTTGAATCACATGCAGTTTCCGTTCCTATGAGCAAAAGTTGTATTCTGGTAAGGAAAGTCACTATTGCGCTCCCATTGCCATACACAGTGCAAATAGCACTCGCGTCTGTTCCCAGCAAGTACAGTGTATTGGCCTGAAGAGGAGCTACTGTTCTTGTCTGTTTCCTAAGCAGAATTGAACTAGATATGGCCCGTGTGTGTAGGAAGCACAGTTCTTTTGTTCGGAGCAAGCTCACTGTTTGGACCCCATAGGAAACACAGTAGAGTAGTAGAGTGCTTTTTTCTCAAAAGCAGAGTGTGTTTCTTGTAAGGCGAGCTAGCGTTTGTTTCCCAGTCCTAAATGGAGTTGAATCACATGCAGTTTCTGGTCCTACGAGCAAGAGTTTTTTCTTTTAATAAGAGTCACTATTGTGCTCCCATTGTCATACTCAGGGCAAATAGCACTGGCCTCTGTTCCCAGCATGTACAGTGTATTGGACTGAAGAGGATCTACTGTTCTTGTCAGGTTCCTAAGCAGAGTTGAACTTGATATGGCCCCTGTGTGTAGGAAGCACAGTTCTTTTGTACTCAGCAATCTCAATGTTCTGGCCTTATAGGAAACACAGTAGAGTGGAAGAGTGCTCTTTAATCAAAAGCAAAGTGTGTTTCTTGTAAGGCGAGCTAGCGTTTGTTTCCCAGTTATAAATGGAGTTGAATCACATGCAGTTTCCGTTCCTACAAGCAAGAGTTGTTTTCTGGTAAGAAGAGTCACTATTGCGCTCCCATTGCCATACACAGTGCAAATAGCACTGGCGACTGTACCCAGCATTTACAGCGTATTGGACTTAAGAAGATCTACTGTTCTTGTCAGTTTCCTAAGCAGAGTTGAACTAGATATGGCCCGTGTGTGTAGGAAGCACAGTTCATTTGTTCTGAGCAAGCTCACTGTTCGGACCCCATAGGAAACACAGTAGAGTAGAAGAGTGCTCTTTTCTCAAAAGCAGAGTGTGTTTCTTGTAAGGCGAGCTAGGGTTTGTTTCCCAGTCCTAAATGGTGTTGATTCACATGCAGTTTCTGGTCCTACAAGCAAGAGTTGTTTTCTGGTAAGAAGAGTCACTATTGTGCTCCCATTGTCACACACAGGGCAAATAGCACTGGCGTCTGTTCCCAGCATGTACAGTCTATTGGATTGAAGAGGTTCTACTGTTCTTGTCAGTTTCCTAAGCAGAATTGAACAAGATATGGCCGTATGTGTAGGAAGCACAGTTCTTTTGTTCTGAGCAAGCTCACGTTTCGAACCCCGTAGGAAACACAGTAGAGTAGAAGAGTGCTCTTTTCTCAAAGGCAGAGTGTGTTTCTTGTAAGGCGAGCTAGAGTTTGTTTCCCAGTCCTAAATGGAGTTGAAATACACATGCAGTTTCTGGTCCTACGAGCAAGAGTTGTTTTCTGGTAAGAAGAGTCACTATTGCGCTCCCTTTGCCATACACAGTGCAAATAACCCTCGCGTCTGTTCCCAGCAAGTACAGTGTATTAGACTGAAGAGGAGCTACTGTTCTTGTCAGTTTCCTAAGCAGAGTTGAACTAGATATGGCCCATTTGTGTAGGAAGCACAGTTCTTTTGTACTCAGCAAGCTCACTGTTCTGGCCCTATAGGAAACACAGTAGAGTAGAAGAGTGCTCTTTCCTCAAAAGCAGACTATGTTTTTTGTAAGGCAAGCTAGCATTTGTTTCGCAGTCCTAAATGGAGTTGAATCACATGCAGTTTCCGTTCCTATGAGCAAGAGTTGTTTTCTGGTAAGGAAAGTCACTATTGTGCTCCCTTTGCCATACACAGTGCAAATAGAACTCGCGTCTGTTCCCAGCAAGTACAGTGTATTGGACTGACGAGGAGCTACTGTTCTTGTCAGTTTCCTAAGCAGAATTGAACTAGATATGGCCCGTGTGTGTAGGAAGCACAGTTCTTTTGTTCTGAGCAAGCTCACTGTTTGGACCCCATAGGAAACACAGTAGAGTAGAAGAGTGCTCTTTTCTCAAAAGCAGAGTGTGTTTCTTGTAAGGCGAGCTAGCGTTTGTTTCCCAGTCCTAAATGGAGTTGAATCACATGCAGTTTCTGGTGCTATGAGCAAGAGATGTTTTCTGGTAAGAAGAGTCACTATTGCGCTCCCATTGCCATACACAGTGCAAATAGCACTGGCGCCTGTACCCAGCATGTACAGTGTATTGGACTGAAGAGGATCTACTGTTCTTGTCAGTTTCCTAAGCAGAATTGAACTAGATATGGCCCGTGTGTGTAGGAAAGACCGTTCTATTGTTCTGAGCAAGCTCACTGTTCTGGCCCTATAGGAAACACAGTAGTGTAGAAGAGTGCTCTTTTCACAAAAGCAGAGTGAGTTTCTTGTAAAGCGAGCTAGCGTTTGTTTACCAGTCCTAAATGGAGTTGAATCACATGCAGTTTCTGGTCCTACGAGCAAGAGTTTTTTCTGGTAATAAGAGTCAGTATTGCGCTCCCATTGTCATACTCAGGGCAAATATCACAAGCCTCTGTTCCCAGCATGTACAGTGTATTGGACTGAAGAGGACCTACTGTTCTTGTCAGGTTCCTAAGCAGAGTTGAACTAGATATGGCCCATGTGTGTAGGAAGCACAGTTCTTTTGTACTCAGCAAGCTCACTGTTCTGGCCCTATAGGAAACACAGTAGGTAGAAGAGTGCTCTTTTCTCAAAAGCAGAGTGTGTTTCTTGTAAGGCGAGCTAGCGTTTGTTTCCCACTCCTAAATGGAGTTGAATCACATGCAGTTTTTGATCCTTTGAGCAAGAGTTGTTTTCTGGTAAGAAGAGTCACTATTGTGCTCCCATTGCCGTACACCGTGCAAATAGCCCTCGCCTCTGTTCCCAGCAAGTACAGTGTATTGGACTGAAGAGGAGCTACTGTTCTCGTCAGTTTCCTAAGCAGAGTTGAACTAGATATGGCCCGTGTGTGTAGGAAGCACAGTTCTTTTGTTCTGAGCAAGCTCACTGTTCTGGCACTATAGGAAACACAGTAGAGTAGAAGAGTGCTCTTTTCTCAAAAGCAGAGTGTGTTTCTTGTAAGGCAAGCTAGCGTTTGTTTCCCAGTCCTAAATGGAGTTGAATGACATGCAGTTTTTGGTCTTACGCGCAAGAGTTGTTTTCTGGTAAGGAAAGTCACTATTGCGCTCCAATTGCCAAACACAGTGCAAATAGCACTCGCATCTTTTTCCAGCAAGTACAGTGTATTGGATTGAAGAGGAGCTACTTTTCTTGTCAGTTTCATAAGCAGAGTTGAACTAGATATGGCCCGTGTGCGTAGGAAGCACAGTTCTTTTGTTCTGAGCAACCTCACTGTTCGGAACCCATAGGACACATAGTAGAGAAGAAGAGTGCTCTTTTCTCAAAAGCAGAGTGTGTTTCTTGTAAGGTGAGCTAGCTTTTGTTTCCCAGTCCTAAATGAGTTTGAATCACATGCAGATTCCAGTCCTACGAGTAGAGTTATTTTTTGGTAAGTAGAGTCACTATTGCGCTCCCATTGCCATACACAGTACAAAAAACACTTGCGTCTGTTCCAATCAATTACAGTGTATTGGAATGAAGAGAAGCTACTATTCTTGTCAGTTTTTTAAGCAGAGTTGAACTAGATATGGCCCGTGTGTACAGGAAGCACAGTTCTTTTGTTCTGAGCAAGCTCACTGTTCGGACCCCATAGGAATCACAGTAGAGTAAAAGAGTGCTCTTTTCTCAAAAGCAGAGTGTGTTTCTTGTAAGGCGAGCTAGCGTTTATTTCCCAGTCCTAAATGAAGTTGAATCACATGCAGTTTTTGGTCCTACGTGCAAGAGTTGTTTTCTGGTAAGGAAAGTCACTATTGCGCTCCCATTGCCAAACACAGTGCAAATAGCACTCTCATCTGTTCCCAGCAAGTACAGTGTATTGGACTGAAGAGGAGTTACTGTTCTTGTCAGTTTCCAAAGCAGAATTGAACTGGATATGTCCATTTGTGTAGGAAGCACAGTTTTTTTGTTCTGAGCAAGCTCACTGTACTGGCCCTATAGGAAACAGAGTAGATTAGAAGAGTGCTCTTTTCTCAAAAGCAGAGTGTGTTTCTTGTAAGACGAGCTAGCGTTTGTTTCCCAGTCAGAAATGGAGTTGAATCACATGCAGTTTTTGGTCCTACGAGCAAGAGTTGTTTTCTCGTAAGGATAGTCACTATTGCGCTCCCATTGACATACACAGTGCAAATAGCACTGGCGTCTGTTCCCAGGATGTACAGTGTATTGGACTGAAGAGGAGCTACTGTTCTTGTCAGTTTCCTAAGCAGAATTGAACTAGATACGGCCATGTGTGTAGGAAGCACAGTTCTTTTGTTCTGAGCAAGCTCACTGTTCTGGCCCTATAGGAAACACAGTAGAGTAGAAGAGTGATCTTTTCTCAAAAGCAGAGTGTGTTTCTTGTAAGGCAAGATAGCGTTTGCTTCCCAGACCTAAATGGAGTTGAATCACATGCAGTTTCTGGTCCTACAAGCAAGAGTTGTTTTCTGGTAAGAAGAGTCACTATTGCGATCGCATTGCAATACACAGGGCAAATAGCACTGGCGTCTGTTCCCAGCATGTACAGTGTATTGGACTGAAGAGGATCTACTGTTCTTGTCAGTTTCCTACGCAGAGTTGAACTAGATATAGCCCGTGTGTGTAGGAAGCACAGTTCTTTTGTTCTGAGCAAGCTCACTGTTCTGGCCCTATAGAAAACACAGTAGAGTAGAAGAGTGCTCTTTTCTCAAAAGCAGAGTGTGTTTCTTGTAAGGCGAGCTAGCGTTTGTTTCCCACTCCTAAATGGAGTTGAATCACATGCAGTTTCTGTCCTACGAGCAAGAGATGTTTTCTGGAAAGGAAAGTCACTATTGTGCTCCATTTGCCATGCACAATTCAAATAGCACTCGCGTCTGTTCCCAGCAAGTACAGTGTATTGGACTGAAGAGGAGCTACTGTTCTTGTCAGTTCCCTAAGCAGAGTTGAACTAGGTATGGCCCGTGTGTGTAGGAAGGAAAGTTCTTTTGTTCTGAGCAAGCTCACTGTTCTGGCCCTATAGAAAACACAGTAGAGTAGAAGAGTGCTCTTTTCTCAAAAGCAGAGTGTGTTTCTTCTAAGGTGAGCTAGCGTTTGTTTCAAAGTCCTAAATGGAGTTGAATCACATGCAGTTTTTGGTCCTACGAGCAAGAGTTGTTTTCTGGTAAGAAGAGTCACTATTGCGCTCCCATTGCCATACACAGGGCAAATAGCACTCGCGTCTGTTCCCAGCAAGTACAGTGTATTAGACTGAAGAGGAGCTACTGTTCTTGTCAGTTCCCTAAGCAGAGTTGAACTAGATAGGGCCCGTGTGTATAGAAAGCACAGTTCTTTTGTTCTGAGCAAGCTCACTTTTGTGGCCGTGTAGGAAACACAGAAGAGTAGAAGAGTGCTCTTTTCTCTAAAGCAGAGTGTGTTTCTTGTAAGGCGAGCTAGCGTTTGGTTCCCAGTCCAAAATGGAGTTGAATCACATGCAGTTTCTGGTCCTACGAGCAAGAGTTTTTTTCTGGTAAGAAGAGTCACTATTGTGCTACCATTTCCATACACAGTGCAAATAGCACTCGCGTCTGTTCCCATAAGTACAGTGTATTGGACTGAAGAGGAGCTACTGTTCTTGTCATTTCCCTAAGCAGAGTTGAACTAGGTATGGCCCGTGTGTGTGTGAAGCACAGTTCTTTTGTTCTGAGCAAGCTCACTTTTCGGATCCCATAGGAAACACAGTAGAGTAGAAGAGTGCTCTTTTCTCAAAAGCAGAGTGTGTTTCTTGTAAGGCTAGCCAGTGTTTGTTTCCCAGTCAGAAACGGAGTTGAATCCCATGGAGTTTTTGCTCCTACGAGCAAGTGTTGTTTTCTGGTAAGAAGAGTCACTATTGCGCTACCATTGCCATACACACTGCACATAGCACTCGCGTCTGCTCCCAGCAAGTACAGTGTATTGGACTGAAGAGGAGCTACTGTTCTTGTCAGTTTCCTAAGCAGAGTTGAACTAGATATAGCACGTGTGTGTAGGAAGCACAGTTCTTTTGTTCTGAGCAAGCTCACTGTTCTTGCCCTATAGGAAACACAGTAGAGTAGAAGAGTGCTCTTTTCTCAAAAGCAGAGTGTGTTTCTTGTAAGAGGAGCTAGCGTTTGTTTCCCAGTCCTAAATGGAGTTGAATCATGTGCAGTTTCTGTCCTACGAGCAAGAGTTGTTTTCTGGAAAGGAAAGTCACTATTGTGCTCCCTTTGCCATACACAGTTCAAATAGCTCTCGCGTCTGTTCCCAGCATGTACAGTGTATTCGACTGAAGAGGAGCTACTGTTCTTGTCAGTTTCCTAAGCAGAATTGAACAAGATGGGAACGTGTGTTTAGGAAGCACAGTTCTTTTGTTCTGAGCAAGCTCACATTTCGAACCCCATAGGAAAAACAGTAGAGTAGAAGAGTGCATTTTTTTCAAAGGCAGAGTGTGTTTCTTGTAAGGCGAGCTAGCGTTTGTTTTGCAGTCCTAAATGGAGTTGAATCACATGCAGTTTCCGTTCCTACAAGCAAGAGTTGTTTTCTGGTAAGGAAAGTCACTATTGTGCTCCCTTTGCCATACACAGTGCAAATAGCACTCGCGTCTGTTCCCAGCAAATACAGTGTATTGGACTGAAGAGGAGCTACTGTTCTTGTCAGTTTCCTAAGCAGAATTGAACTAGATATGGCCCGTGTGTATAGGAAGCACAGCTCTTTTGTTCTGAGCAAGCTCACTGTTTGGACCCCATAGGAAACACAGTAGAGTAGAAGAGTGTTCTTTTCTCAAAAGCAGAGTGTGTTTCTTGTAAGGCGAGCTAGCGTTTGTTTCCCAGTCCTAAATGTAGTTGAATCACATGCAGTTTCTGGTCGTACGAGCAAGAGTTGTTTTCTGGTAAGAAGAGTCACTATTGTGCTCTCATTGCCATACACAGTGCAAATAGCACTGGCGTCTGTACCCAGCATGTACAGTGTATTGGACTGAAGAGGATCTACTGTTCTTGTCAGTATCCTAAGCAAAATTGAACTAGATATGGCCCGTGTGTGTAGGAAGCACAGTTCTTTTGTTCTGAGCAAGCTCACTGTTCTGGCCTATAGAAAACACAGTAGAGTAGAAGAGTGCTCTTTAATCAAAAGCAGAGTGTGTTTCTTGTAAGGCGAGCTAGCGTTTGTTTCCCAGTCCTAAATGGAGTTGAATCACATGCAGTTTCTGGCACTACGAGCAAGAGTTGTTTTCTGGTAAGAAGAGTCACTATTGCGCTCCCATTGTCATACTCAGGGCAAA
>NW_026737718.1:0-33949 GCF_949786415.1 Peromyscus eremicus | reverse complement strand
GTTCCCAGCAAGTGCAGTGTATTGGACTGAAGAGAAGCTCCTGTTCTTGTCAGTTTCCTAAGCAGAGTTGAACTAGATATGCCCCGTGTGTGTAGGAAGCACAGTTCTTTTGTTCTGAGCAAGCTCACTGTTCTGGCCCTATAGGAAACACAGGAGAGTAGAAGAGTGCTGTTTTCTCAAAAGCAGAGTGTGTTTCTTGTAAGGCGAGCTAGCGTTTGTTTCCCAGTCCTAAACGGAGTTGAATCCCATGCAGTTTCTGGTCCTACGAGCAAGAGTTGTATTCTGCTAAGAAGAGTCACTATTGCGCTCCCATTGCCATACACAGTGCAAATAGCACTCGCGTCTGTTCCCAGCAAGTACAGTGTATTGGACTGAAGAGAAGCTACTGTTCTGGTCAGTTTCCTAAGCAGAGTTGAACTAGATATGCCCCGTGTGTGTAGGAAGCACAGTTCTTTTGTTCTGAGCAAGCTCACTGTTCTGGCCCTATAGGAAACACAGGAGAGTAGAAGAGTGCCTTTTTCTCAAAAGCAGAGTGTGTTTCTTGCAAGGCGAAATAGCGTTTGTTTCCCAGTCCTAAACGGAGTTGAATCCCATGCAGTTTCTGGTCCTACGAGCAAGAGTTGTTTTCTGCTAAGAAGAGTCACTATTGCGCTCCCATTGCCATACACAGTGCAAATAGCACTCGCGTCTGTTCCCAGCAAGTACAGTGTATTGGACTGAAGAGAAGCTACTGTTCTTGTCAGTTTCCTAAGCAGAGTTGAACTAGATATGCCCCGTGTGTGTAGGAAGCACAGTTCTTTTGTTCTGAGCAAGCTCACTGTTCTGGCCCTATAGGAAACACAGGAGAGTAGAAGAGTGCTGTTTTCTCAAAAGCAGAGTGTGTTTCTTGTAAGGCGAGCTAGCGTTTGTTTCCCAGTCCTAAACGGAGTTGAATCCCATGCAGTTTCTGGTCCTACGAGCAAACGTTGTTTTCTGCTAAGAAGAGTCACTATTGCGCTCCCATTGCCATACACAGTGCAAATAGCACTTGCGTCTGTTCCCAGCAAGTGCAGTGTATTGGACTGAAGAGAAGCTCCTGTTCTTGTCAGTTTCCTAAGCAGAGTTGAACTAGATATGCCCCGTGTGTGTAGGAAGCACAGTTCTTTTGTTCTGAGCAAGCTCACTGTTCTGGCCCTATAGGAAACACAGGAGAGTAGAAGAGTGCTGTTTTCTCAAAAGCAGAGTGTGTTTCTTGTAAGGCGAGCTAGCGTTTGTTTCCCAGTCCTAAACGGAGTTGAATCCCATGCAGTTTCTGGTCCTACGAGCAAGCGTTGTTTTCTGCTAAGAAGAGTCACTATTGCGCTCCCATTGCCATACACAGTGCAAATAGCACTTGCGTCTGTTCCCAGCAAGTGCAGTGTATTGGACTGAAGAGAAGCTCCTGTTCTTGTCAGTTTCCTAAGCAGAGTTGAACTAGATATGCCCCGTGTGTGTAGGAAGCACAGTTCTTTTGTTCTGAGCAAGCTCACTGTTCTGGCCCTATAGGAAACACAGGAGAGTAGAAGAGTGCTGTTTTCTCAAAAGCAGAGTGTGTTTCTTGTAAGGCGAGCTAGCGTTTGTTTCCCAGTCCTAAACGGAGTTGAATCCCATGCAGTTTCTGGTCCTACGAGCAAGAGTTGTTTTCTGCTAAGAAGAGTCACTATTGCGCTCCCATTGCCATACACAGTGCAAATAGCACTTGCGTCTGTTCCCAGCAAGTGCAGTGTATTGGACTGAAGAGAAGCTCCTGTTCTTGTCAGTTTCCTAAGCAGAGTTGAACTAGATATGCCCCGTGTGTGTAGGAAGCACAGTTCTTTTGTTCTGAGCAAGCTCACTGTTCTGGCCCTATAGGAAACACAGGAGAGTAGAAGAGTGCTGTTTTCTCAAAAGCAGAGTGTGTTTCTTGTAAGGCGAGCTAGCGTTTGTTTCCCAGTCCTAAACGGAGTTGAATCCCATGCAGTTTCTGGTCCTACGAGCAAGCGTTGTTTTCTGCTAAGAAGAGTCACTATTGCGCTCCCATTGCCATACACAGTGCAAATAGCACTTGCGTCTGTTCCCAGCAAGTGCAGTGTATTGGACTGAAGAGAAGCTCCTGTTCTTGTCAGTTTCCTAAGCAGAGTTGAACTAGATATGCCCCGTGTGTGTAGGAAGCACAGTTCTTTTGTTCTGAGCAAGCTCACTGTTCTGGCCCTATAGGAAACACAGGAGAGTAGAAGAGTGCTGTTTTCTCAAAAGCAGAGTGTGTTTCTTGTAAGGCGAGCTAGCCTTTGTTTCCCAGTCCTAAACGGAGTTGAATCCCATGCAGTTTCTGGTCCTACGAGCAAGAGTTGTTTTCTGCTAAGAAGAGTCACTATTGCGCTCCCATTGCCATACACAGTGCAAATAGCACTTGCGTCTGTTCCCAGCAAGTGCAGTGTATTGGACTGAAGAGAAGCTCCTGTTCTTGTCAGTTTCCTAAGCAGAGTTGAACTAGATATGCCCCGTGTGTGTAGGAAGCACAGTTCTTTTGTTCTGAGCAAGCTCACTGTTCTGGCCCTATAGGAAACACAGGAGAGTAGAAGAGTGCTGTTTTCTCAAAAGCAGAGTGTGTTTCTTGTAAGGCGAGCTAGCGTTTGTTTCCCAGTCCTAAACGGAGTTGAATCCCATGCAGTTTCTGGTCCTACGAGCAAGCGTTGTTTTCTGCTAAGAAGAGTCACTATTGCGCTCCCATTGCCATACACAGTGCAAATAGCACTCGCGTCTGTTCCCAGCAAGTACAGTGTATTGGACTGAAGAGAAGCTACTGTTCTTGTCAGTTTCCTAAGCAGAGTTGAACTAGATATGCCCTGTGTGTGTAGGAAGCACAGTTCTTTTGTTCTGAGCAAGCTCACTGTTCTGGCCCTATAGGAAACACAGGAGAGTAGAAGAGTGCTGTTTTCTCAAAAGCAGAGTGTGTTTCTTGCAAGGCGAGCTAGCGTTTGTTTCCCAGTCCTAAACGGAGTTGAATCCCATGCAGTTTCTGGTCCTACGAGCAAGAGTTGTTTTCTGCTAAGAAGAGTCACTATTGCGCTCCCATTGCCATACACAGTGCAAATAGCACTCGCGTCTGTTCCCAGCAAGTACAGTGTATTGGACTGAAGAGAAGCTACTGTTCTGGTCAGTTTCCTAAGCAGAGTTGAACTAGATATGCCCCGTGTGTGTAGGAAGCACAGTTCTTTTGTTCTGAGCAAGCTCACTGTTCTGGCCCTATAGGAAACACAGGAGAGTAGAAGAGTGCTGTTTTCTCAAAAGCAGAGTGTGTTTCTTGCAAGGCGAGCTAGCGTTTGTTTCCCAGTCTAAACGGAGTTGAATCCCATGCAGTTTCTGGTCCTACGAGCAAGAGTTGTTTTCTGCTAAGAAGAGTCACTCTTGCGCTCCCATTGCCATACACAGTGCAAATAGCACTCGCGTCTGTTCCCAGCAAGTACAGTGTATTGGACTGAAGAGAAGCTACTGATCTGGTCAGTTTCCTAACCAGATTTGAACTAGATATGCCCCGTGTGTGTAGGAAGCACAGTTCTTTTGTTCTGAGCAAGCTCAATGTTCTGGCCCTATAGGAAACACAGGAGAGTAGAAGAGTGCTGTTTTCTCAAAAGCAGAGTGTGTTTCTTGCAAGGCGAGCTAGCGTTTGTTTCCCAGTCCTAAACGGAGTTGAATCCCATGCAGATTCTGGTCCTACGAGCAAGAGTTGTTTTCTGCTAAGAAGAGTCACTATTGCGCTCCCATTGCCATACACAGTGCAAATAGCACTCGCGTCTGTTCCCAGCAAGTACAGTGTATTGGACTGAAGAGAAGCTACTGTTCTGGTCAGTTTCCTAAGCAGAGTTGAACTAGATATGCCCCGTGTGTGTAGGAAGCACAGTTCTTTTGTTCTGAGCAAGCTCACTGTTCTGGCCCTATAGGAAACACAGGACTGTAGTGCTGTTTTCTCAAAAGCAGAGTGTGTTTCTTGCAAGGCGAGCTAGCGTTTGTTTCCCAGTCCTAAACGGAGTTGAATCCCATGCAGATTCTGGTCCTACGAGCAAGAGTTGTTTTCTGCTAAGAAGAGTCACTATTGCGCTCCCATTGCCATACACAGTGCAAATAGCACTCGCGTCTGTTCCCAGCAAGTACAGTGTATTGGACTGAAGAGAAGCTACTGTTCTGGTCAGTTTCCTAAGCAGAGTTGAACTAGATATGCCCCGTGTGTGTAGGAAGCACAGTTCTTTTGTTCTGAGCAAGCTCACTGTTCTGGCCCTATAGGAAACACAGGAGAGTAGAAGAGTGCCTTTTTCTCAAAAGCAGAGTGTGTTTCTTGCAAGGCGAAATAGCGTTTGTTTCCCAGTCCTAAACGGAGTTGAATCCCATGCAGTTTCTGGTCCTACGAGCAAGAGTTGTTTTCTGCTAAGAAGAGTCACTATTGCGCTCCCATTGCCATACACAGTGCAAATAGCACTCGCGTCTGTTCCCAGCAAGTACAGTGTATTGGACTGAAGAGAAGCTACTGTTCTTGTCAGTTTCCTAAGCAGAGTTGAACTAGATATGCCCCGTGTGTGTAGGAAGCACAGTTCTTTTGTTCTGAGCAAGCTCACTGTTCTGGCCCTATAGGAAACACAGGAGAGTAGAAGAGTGCTGTTTTCTCAAAAGCAGAGTATGTTTCTTGTAAGGCAAGCTAGCGTTTGTTTCCCAGTCCTAAACGGAGTTGAATCCCATGCAGTTTCTGGTCCTACGAGCAAACGTTGTTTTCTGCTAAGAAGAGTCACTATTGCGCTCCCATTGCCATACACAGTGCAAATAGCACTTGCGTCTGTTCCCAGCAAGTGCAGTGTATTGGACTGAAGAGAAGCTCCTGTTCTTGTCAGTTTCCTAAGCAGAGTTGAACTAGATATGCCCCGTGTGTGTAGGAAGCACAGTTCTTTTGTTCTGAGCAAGCTCACTGTTCTGGCCCTATAGGAAACACAGGAGAGTAGAAGAGTGCTGTTTTCTCAAAAGCAGAGTGTGTTTCTTGTAAGGCGAGCTAGCGTTTGTTTCCCAGTCCTAAACGGAGTTGAATCCCATGCAGTTTCTGGTCCTACGAGCAAGCGTTGTTTTCTGCTAAGAAGAGTCACTATTGCGCTCCCATTGCCATACACAGTGCAAATAGCACTTGCGTCTGTTCCCAGCAAGTGCAGTGTATTGGACTGAAGAGAAGCTCCTGTTCTTGTCAGTTTCCTAAGCAGAGTTGAACTAGATATGCCCCGTGTGTGTAGGAAGCACAGTTCTTTTGTTCTGAGCAAGCTCACTGTTCTGGCCCTATAGGAAACACAGGAGAGTAGAAGAGTGCTGTTTTCTCAAAAGCAGAGTGTGTTTCTTGTAAGGCGAGCTAGCGTTTGTTTCCCAGTCCTAAACGGAGTTGAATCCCATGCAGTTTCTGGTCCTACGAGCAAGAGTTGTTTTCTGCTAAGAAGAGTCACTATTGCGCTCCCATTGCCATACACAGTGCAAATAGCACTTGCGTCTGTTCCCAGCAAGTGCAGTGTATTGGACTGAAGAGAAGCTCCTGTTCTTGTCAGTTTCCTAAGCAGAGTTGAACTAGATATGCCCCGTGTGTGTAGGAAGCACAGTTCTTTTGTTCTGAGCAAGCTCACTGTTCTGGCCCTATAGGAAACACAGGAGAGTAGAAGAGTGCTGTTTTCTCAAAAGCAGAGTGTGTTTCTTGTAAGGCGAGCTAGCGTTTGTTTCCCAGTCCTAAACGGAGTTGAATCCCATGCAGTTTCTGGTCCTACGAGCAAGCGTTGTTTTCTGCTAAGAAGAGTCACTATTGCGCTCCCATTGCCAAACACAGTGCAAATAGCACTTGCGTCTGTTCCCAGCAAGTGCAGTGTATTGGACTGAAGAGAAGCTCCTGTTCTTGTCAGTTTCCTAAGCAGAGTTGAACTAGATATGCCCCGTGTGTGTAGGAAGCACAGTTCTTTTGTTCTGAGCAAGCTCACTGTTCTGGCCCTATAGGAAACACAGGAGAGTAGAAGAGTGCTGTTTTCTCAAAAGCAGAGTGTGTTTCTTGTAAGGCGAGCTAGCGTTTGTTTCCCAGTCCTAAACGGAGTTGAATCCCATGCAGTTTCTGGTCCTACGAGCAAGCGTTGTTTTCTGCTAAGAAGAGTCACTATTGCGCTCCCATTGCCATACACAGTGCAAATAGCACTTGCGTCTGTTCCCAGCAAGTGCAGTGTATTGGACTGAAGAGAAGCTCCTGTTCTTGTCAGTTTCCTAAGCAGAGTTGAACTAGATATGCCCCGTGTGTGTAGGAAGCACAGTTCTTTTGTTCTGAGCAAGCTCACTGTTCTGGCCCTATAGGAAACACAGGAGAGTAGAAGAGTGCTGTTTTCTCAAAAGCAGAGTGTGTTTCTTGCAAGGCGAGCTAGCGTTTGTTTCCCAGTCCTAAACGGAGTTGAATCCCATGCAGTTTCTGGTCCTACGAGCAAGAGTTGTTTTCTGCTAAGAAGAGTCACTCTTGCGCTCCCATTGCCATACACAGTGCAAATAGCACTCGCGTCTGTTCCCAGCAAGTACAGTGTATTGGACTGAAGAGAAGCTACTGATCTGGTCAGTTTCCTAACCAGATTTGAACTAGATATGCCCCGTGTGTGTAGGAAGCACAGTTCTTTTGTTCTGAGCAAGCTCAATGTTCTGGCCCTATAGGAAACACAGGAGAGTAGAAGAGTGCTGTTTTCTCAAAAGCAGAGTGTGTTTCTTGCAAGGCGAGCTAGCGTTTGTTTCCCAGTCCTAAACGGAGTTGAATCCCATGCAGATTCTGGTCCTACGAGCAAGAGTTGTTTTCTGCTAAGAAGAGTCACTATTGCGCTCCCATTGCCATACACAGTGCAAATAGCACTCGCGTCTGTTCCCAGCAAGTACAGTGTATTGGACTGAAGAGAAGCTACTGTTCTGGTCAGTTTCCTAAGCAGAGTTGAACTAGATATGCCCCGTGTGTGTAGGAAGCACAGTTCTTTTGTTCTGAGCAAGCTCACTGTTCTGGCCCTATAGGAAACACAGGACAGTAGTGCTGTTTTCTCAAAAGCAGAGTGTGTTTCTTGCAAGGCGAGCTAGCGTTTGTTTCCCAGTCCTAAACGGAGTTGAATCCCATGCAGATTCTGGTCCTACGAGCAAGAGTTGTTTTCTGCTAAGAAGAGTCACTATTGCGCTCCCATTGCCATACACAGTGCAAATAGCACTCGCGTCTGTTCCCAGCAAGTACAGTGTATTGGACTGAAGAGAAGCTACTGTTCTGGTCAGTTTCCTAAGCAGAGTTGAACTAGATATGCCCCGTGTGTGTAGGAAGCACAGTTCTTTTGTTCTGAGCAAGCTCACTGTTCTGGCCCTATAGGAAACACAGGAGAGTAGAAGAGTGCTGTTTTCTCAAAAGCAGAGTGTGTTTCTTGCAAGGCGAGCTAGCGTTTGTTTCCCAGTCCTAAACGGAGTTGAATCCCATGCAGTTTCTGGTCCTACGAGCAAGAGTTGTTTTCTGCTAAGAAGAGTCACTATTGCGCTCCCATTGCCATACACAGTGCAAATAGCACTCGCGTCTGTTCCCAGCAAGTACAGTGTATTGGACTGAAGAGAAGCTACTGTTCTGGTCAGTTTCCTAAGCAGAGTTGAACTAGATATGCCCCGTGTGTGTAGGAAGCACAGTTCTTTTGTTCTGAGCAAGCTCACTGTTCTGGCCCTATAGGAAACACAGGAGAGTAGAAGAGTGCTGTTTTCTCAAAAGCAGAGTGTGTTTCTTGCAAGGCGAGCTAGCGTTTGTTTCCCAGTCCTAAACGGAGTTGAATCCCATGCAGTTTCTGGTCCTACGAGCAAGAGTTGTTTTCTGCTAAGAAGAGTCACTATTGCGCTCCCATTACCATACACAGTGCAAATAGCACTCGCGTCTGTTCCCAGCAAGTACAGTGTATTGGACTGCAGAGAAGCTACTGTTCTGGTCAGTTTCCTAAGCAGAGTTGAACTAGATATGCCCCGTGTGTGTAGGAAGCACAGTTCTTTTGTTCTGAGCAAGCTCACTGTTCTTGCCCTATAGGAAACACAGGAGAGTAGAAGAGTGCCTTTTTCTCAAAAGCAGAGTGTGTTTCTTGCAAGGCGAGCTAGCGTTTGTTTCCCAGTCCTAAACGGAGTTGAATCCCATGCAGTTTCTGGTCCTACGAGCAAGAGTTGTTTTCTGCTAAGAAGAGTAACTATTGCGCTCCCATTGCCATACACAGTGCAAATAGCACTCGCGTCTGTTCCCAGCAAGTACAGTGTATTGGACTGAAGAGAAGCTACTGTTCTTGTCAGTTTCCTAAGCAGAGTTGAACTAGATATGCCCCGTGTGTGTAGGAAGCACAGTTCTTTTGTTCTGAGCAAGCTCACTGTTCTGGCCCTATAGGAAACACAGGAGAGTAGAAGAGTGCTGTTTTCTCAAAAGCAGAGTGTGTTTCTT
This sequence comes from Peromyscus eremicus, assembly GCF_949786415.1. Lineage (NCBI taxonomy): Eukaryota > Metazoa > Chordata > Mammalia > Rodentia > Cricetidae > Peromyscus > Peromyscus eremicus. The sequence goes on along the minus strand of NW_026737718.1, from coordinate 25,482 downwards.
GCAAGGCGAGCTAGCGTTTGTTTCCCAGTCCTAAACGGAGTTGAATCCCATGCAGTTTCTGGTCCTACGAGCAAGAGTTGTTTTCTGCTAAGAAGAGTCACTATTGCGCTCCCATTGCCATACACAGTGCAAATAGCACTCGCGTCTGTTCCCAGCAAGTACAGTGTATTGGACTGAAGAGAAGCTACTGTTCTGGTCAGTTTCCTAAGCAGAGTTGAACTAGATATGCCCCGTGTGTGTAGGAAGCACAGTTCTTTTGTTCTGAGCAAGCTCACTGTTCTGGCCCTATAGGAAACACAGGAGAGTTAAGAGTGCTGTTTTCTCAAAAGCAGAGTGTGTTTCTTGCAAGGCGAGCTAGCGTTTGTTTCCCAGTCCTAAACGGAGTTGAATCCCATGCAGTTTCTGGTCCTACGAGCAAGAGTTGTTTTCTGCTAAGAAGAGTCACTATTGCGCTCCCTTTGCCATACACAGTGCAAATAGCACTCGCTTCTGTTCCCAGCAAGTACAGTGTGTATTGGACTGCAGAGAAGCTACTGTTCTGGTCAGTTTCCTAAGCAGAGTTGAACTAGATATGCCCCGTGTGTGTAGGAAGCACAGTTCTTTTGTTCTGAGCAAGCTCACTGTTCTGGCCCTATAGGAAACACAGGAGAGTAGAAGAGTGCTGTTTTCTCAAAAGCAGAGTGTGTTTCTTGCAAGGCGAGCTAGAGTTTGTTTCCCAGTCCTAAACGGAGTTGAATCCCATGCAGTTTCTGGTCCTACGAGCAAGAGTTGTTTTCTGCTAAGAAGAGTCACTATTGCGCTCCCATTGCCATACACAGTGCAAATAGCACTCGCGTCTGTTCCCAGCAAGTACAGTGTATTGGACTGAAGAGAAGCTACTGTTCTGGTCAGTTTCCTAAGCAGAGTTGAACTAGATATGCCCCGTGTGTGTAGGAAGCACAGTTCTTTTGTTCTGAGCAAGCTCACTGTTCTGGCCCTATAGGAAACACAGGAGAGTAGAAGAGTGCTGTTTTCTCAAAAGCAGAGTGTGTTTCTTGCAAGGCGAGCTAGCGTTTGTTTCCCAGTCCTAAACGGAGTTGAATCCCATGCAGTTTCTGGTCCTACGAGCAAGAGTTGTTTTCTGCTAAGAAGAGTCACTATTGCGCTCCCATTACCATACACAGTGCAAATAGCACTCGCGTCTGTTCCCAGCAAGTACAGTGTATTGGACTGCAGAGAAGCTACTGTTCTGGTCAGTTTCCTAAGCAGAGTTGAACTAGATATGCCCCGTGTGTGTAGGAAGCACAGTTCTTTTGTTCTGAGCAAGCTCACTGTTCTGGCCCTATAGGAAACACAGGAGAGTAGAAGAGTGCCTTTTTCTCAAAAGCAGAGTGTGTTTCTTGCAAGGCGAAATAGCGTTTGTTTCCCAGTCCTAAACGGAGTTGAATCCCATGCAGTTTCTGGTCCTACGAGCAAGAGTTTTCTGCTAAGAAGAGTCACTATTGCGCTCCCATTGCCATACACAGTGCAAATAGCACTCGCGTCTGTTCCCAGCAAGTACAGTGTATTGGACTGAAGAGAAGCTACTGTTCTTGTCAGTTTCCTAAGCAGAGTTGAACTAGATATGCCCTGTGTGTGTAGGAAGCACAGTTCTTTTGTTCTGAGCAAGCTCACTGTTCTGGCCCTATAGGAAACACAGGAGAGTAGAAGAGTGCTGTTTTCTCAAAAGCAGAGTGTGTTTCTTGCAAGGCGAGCTAGCGTTTGTTTCCCAGTCCTAAACGGAGTTGAATCCCATGCAGTTTCTGGTCCTACGAGCAAGAGTTGTTTTCTGCTAAGAAGAGTCACTATTGCGCTCCCATTGCCATACACAGTGCAAATAGCACTCGCGTCTGTTCCCAGCAAGTACAGTGAATTGGACTGAAGAGAAGCTACTGTTCTGGTCAGTTTCCTAAGCAGAGTTGAACTAGATATGCCCCGTGTGTGTAGGAAGCACAGTTCTTTTGTTCTGAGCAAGCTCAATGTTCTGGCCCTATAGGAAACACAGGAGAGTAGAAGAGTGCTGTTTTCTCAAAAGCAGAGTGTGTTTCTTGCAAGGCGAGCTAGCGTTTGTTTCCCAGTCCTAAACGGAGTTGAATCCCATGCAGTTTCTGGTCCTACGAGCAAGAGTTGTTTTCTGCTAAGAAGAGTCACTATTGCGCTCCCATTGCCATACACAGTGCAAATAGCACTCGCGTCTGTTCCCAGCAAGTACAGTGTATTGGACTGAAGAGAAGCTACTGTTCTGGTCAGTTTCCTAAGCAGAGTTGAACTAGATATGCCCCGTGTGTGTAGGAAGCACAGTTCTTTTGTTCTGAGCAAGCTCACTGTTCTGGCCCTATAGGAAACACAGGATAGTTAAGAGTGCTGTTTTCTCAAAAGCAGAGTGTGTTTCTTGCAAGGCGAGCTAGCGTTTGTTTCCCAGTCCTAAACGGAGTTGAATCCCATGCAGTTTCTGGTCCTACGAGCAAGAGTTGTTTTCTGCTAAGAAGAGTCACTATTGCGCTCCCTTTGCCATACACAGTGCAAATAGCACTCGCTTCTGTTCCCAGCAAGTACAGTGTGTATTGGACTGCAGAGAAGCTACTGTTCTGGTCAGTTTCCTAAGCAGAGTTGAACTAGATATGCCCCGTGTGTGTAGGAAGCACAGTTCTTTTGTTCTGAGCAAGCTCACTGTTCTGGCCCTATAGGAAACACAGGAGAGTAGAAGAGTGCTGTTTTCTCAAAAGCAGAGTGTGTTTCTTGCAAGGCGAGCTAGAGTTTGTTTCCCAGTCCTAAACGGAGTTGAATCCCATGCAGTTTCTGGTCCTACGAGCAAGAGTTGTTTTCTGCTAAGAAGAGTCACTATTGCGCTCCCATTGCCATACACAGTGCAAATAGCACTCGCGTCTGTTCCCAGCAAGTACAGTGTATTGGACTGAAGAGAAGCTACTGTTCTGGTCAGTTTCCTAAGCAGAGTTGAACTAGATATGCCCCGTGTGTGTAGGAAGCACAGTTCTTTTGTTCTGAGCAAGCTCACTGTTCTGGCCCTATAGGAAACACAGGAGAGTAGAAGAGTGCTGTTTTCTCAAAAGCAGAGTGTGTTTCTTGTAAGGCGAGCTAGCGTTTGTTTCCCAGTCCTAAACGGAGTTGAATCCCATGCAGTTTCTGGTCCTACGAGCAAGCGTTGTTTTCTGCTAAGAAGAGTCACTATTGCGCTCCCATTGCCAAACACAGTGCAAATAGCACTTGCGTCTGTTCCCAGCAAGTGCAGTGTATTGGACTGAAGAGAAGCTCCTGTTCTTGTCAGTTTCCTAAGCAGAGTTGAACTAGATATGCCCCGTGTGTGTAGGAAGCACAGTTCTTTTGTTCTGAGCAAGCTCACTGTTCTGGCCCTATAGGAAACACAGGAGAGTAGAAGAGTGCTGTTTTCTCAAAAGCAGAGTGTGTTTCTTGTAAGGCGAGCTAGCGTTTGTTTCCCAGTCCTAAACGGAGTTGAATCCCATGCAGTTTCTGGTCCTACGAGCAAGCGTTGTTTTCTGCTAAGAAGAGTCACTATTGCGCTCCCATTGCCATACACAGTGCAAATAGCACTTGCGTCTGTTCCCAGCAAGTGCAGTGTATTGGACTGAAGAGAAGCTCCTGTTCTTGTCAGTTTCCTAAGCAGAGTTGAACTAGATATGCCCCGTGTGTGTAGGAAGCACAGTTCTTTTGTTCTGAGCAAGCTCACTGTTCTGGCCCTATAGGAAACACAGGAGAGTAGAAGAGTGCTGTTTTCTCAAAAGCAGAGTGTGTTTCTTGCAAGGCGAGCTAGCGTTTGTTTCCCAGTCCTAAACGGAGTTGAATCCCATGCAGTTTCTGGTCCTACGAGCAAGAGTTGTTTTCTGCTAAGAAGAGTCACTCTTGCGCTCCCATTGCCATACACAGTGCAAATAGCACTCGCGTCTGTTCCCAGCAAGTACAGTGTATTGGACTGAAGAGAAGCTACTGATCTGGTCAGTTTCCTAACCAGATTTGAACTAGATATGCCCCGTGTGTGTAGGAAGCACAGTTCTTTTGTTCTGAGCAAGCTCAATGTTCTGGCCCTATAGGAAACACAGGAGAGTAGAAGAGTGCTGTTTTCTCAAAAGCAGAGTGTGTTTCTTGCAAGGCGAGCTAGCGTTTGTTTCCCAGTCCTAAACGGAGTTGAATCCCATGCAGATTCTGGTCCTACGAGCAAGAGTTGTTTTCTGCTAAGAAGAGTCACTATTGCGCTCCCATTGCCATACACAGTGCAAATAGCACTCGCGTCTGTTCCCAGCAAGTACAGTGTATTGGACTGAAGAGAAGCTACTGTTCTGGTCAGTTTCCTAAGCAGAGTTGAACTAGATATGCCCCGTGTGTGTAGGAAGCACAGTTCTTTTGTTCTGAGCAAGCTCACTGTTCTGGCCCTATAGGAAACACAGGACAGTAGTGCTGTTTTCTCAAAAGCAGAGTGTGTTTCTTGCAAGGCGAGCTAGCGTTTGTTTCCCAGTCCTAAACGGAGTTGAATCCCATGCAGATTCTGGTCCTACGAGCAAGAGTTGTTTTCTGCTAAGAAGAGTCACTATTGCGCTCCCATTGCCATACACAGTGCAAATAGCACTCGCGTCTGTTCCCAGCAAGTACAGTGTATTGGACTGAAGAGAAGCTACTGTTCTGGTCAGTTTCCTAAGCAGAGTTGAACTAGATATGCCCCGTGTGTGTAGGAAGCACAGTTCTTTTGTTCTGAGCAAGCTCACTGTTCTGGCCCTATAGGAAACACAGGAGAGTAGAAGAGTGCTGTTTTCTCAAAAGCAGAGTGTGTTTCTTGCAAGGCGAGCTAGCGTTTGTTTCCCAGTCCTAAACGGAGTTGAATCCCATGCAGTTTCTGGTCCTACGAGCAAGAGTTGTTTTCTGCTAAGAAGAGTCACTATTGCGCTCCCATTGCCATACACAGTGCAAATAGCACTCGCGTCTGTTCCCAGCAAGTACAGTGTATTGGACTGAAGAGAAGCTACTGTTCTGGTCAGTTTCCTAAGCAGAGTTGAACTAGATATGCCCCGTGTGTGTAGGAAGCACAGTTCTTTTGTTCTGAGCAAGCTCACTGTTCTGGCCCTATAGGAAACACAGGAGAGTAGAAGAGTGCTGTTTTCTCAAAAGCAGAGTGTGTTTCTTGCAAGGCGAGCTAGCGTTTGTTTCCCAGTCCTAAACGGAGTTGAATCCCATGCAGTTTCTGGTCCTACGAGCAAGAGTTGTTTTCTGCTAAGAAGAGTCACTATTGCGCTCCCATTACCATACACAGTGCAAATAGCACTCGCGTCTGTTCCCAGCAAGTACAGTGTATTGGACTGCAGAGAAGCTACTGTTCTGGTCAGTTTCCTAAGCAGAGTTGAACTAGATATGCCCCGTGTGTGTAGGAAGCACAGTTCTTTTGTTCTGAGCAAGCTCACTGTTCTTGCCCTATAGGAAACACAGGAGAGTAGAAGAGTGCCTTTTTCTCAAAAGCAGAGTGTGTTTCTTGCAAGGCGAGCTAGCGTTTGTTTCCCAGTCCTAAACGGAGTTGAATCCCATGCAGTTTCTGGTCCTACGAGCAAGAGTTGTTTTCTGCTAAGAAGAGTAACTATTGCGCTCCCATTGCCATACACAGTGCAAATAGCACTCGCGTCTGTTCCCAGCAAGTACAGTGTATTGGACTGAAGAGAAGCTACTGTTCTTGTCAGTTTCCTAAGCAGAGTTGAACTAGATATGCCCCGTGTGTGTAGGAAGCACAGTTCTTTTGTTCTGAGCAAGCTCACTGTTCTGGCCCTATAGGAAACACAGGAGAGTAGAAGAGTGCTGTTTTCTCAAAAGCAGAGTGTGTTTCTTGCAAGGCGAGCTAGCGTTTGTTTCCCAGTCCTAAACGGAGTTGAATCCCATGCAGTTTCTGGTCCTACGAGCAAGAGTTGTTTTCTGCTAAGAAGAGTCACTATTGCGCTCCCATTGCCATACACAGTGCAAATAGCACTCGCGTCTGTTCCCAGCAAGTACAGTGTATTGGACTGAAGAGAAGCTACTGTTCTGGTCAGTTTCCTAAGCAGAGTTGAACTAGATATGCCCCGTGTGTGTAGGAAGCACAGTTCTTTTGTTCTGAGCAAGCTCACTGTTCTGGCCCTATAGGAAACACAGGAGAGTTAAGAGTGCTGTTTTCTCAAAAGCAGAGTGTGTTTCTTGCAAGGCGAGCTAGCGTTTGTTTCCCAGTCCTAAACGGAGTTGAATCCCATGCAGTTTCTGGTCCTACGAGCAAGAGTTGTTTTCTGCTAAGAAGAGTCACTATTGCGCTCCCTTTGCCATACACAGTGCAAATAGCACTCGCTTCTGTTCCCAGCAAGTACAGTGTGTATTGGACTGCAGAGAAGCTACTGTTCTGGTCAGTTTCCTAAGCAGAGTTGAACTAGATATGCCCCGTGTGTGTAGGAAGCACAGTTCTTTTGTTCTGAGCAAGCTCACTGTTCTGGCCCTATAGGAAACACAGGAGAGTAGAAGAGTGCTGTTTTCTCAAAAGCAGAGTGTGTTTCTTGCAAGGCGAGCTAGAGTTTGTTTCCCAGTCCTAAACGGAGTTGAATCCCATGCAGTTTCTGGTCCTACGAGCAAGAGTTGTTTTCTGCTAAGAAGAGTCACTATTGCGCTCCCATTGCCATACACAGTGCAAATAGCACTCGCGTCTGTTCCCAGCAAGTACAGTGTATTGGACTGAAGAGAAGCTACTGTTCTGGTCAGTTTCCTAAGCAGAGTTGAACTAGATATGCCCCGTGTGTGTAGGAAGCACAGTTCTTTTGTTCTGAGCAAGCTCACTGTTCTGGCCCTATAGGAAACACAGGAGAGTAGAAGAGTGCTGTTTTCTCAAAAGCAGAGTGTGTTTCTTGCAAGGCGAGCTAGCGTTTGTTTCCCAGTCCTAAACGGAGTTGAATCCCATGCAGTTTCTGGTCCTACGAGCAAGAGTTGTTTTCTGCTAAGAAGAGTCACTATTGCGCTCCCATTACCATACACAGTGCAAATAGCACTCGCGTCTGTTCCCAGCAAGTACAGTGTATTGGACTGCAGAGAAGCTACTGTTCTGGTCAGTTTCCTAAGCAGAGTTGAACTAGATATGCCCCGTGTGTGTAGGAAGCACAGTTCTTTTGTTCTGAGCAAGCTCACTGTTCTGGCCCTATAGGAAACACAGGAGAGTAGAAGAGTGCCTTTTTCTCAAAAGCAGAGTGTGTTTCTTGCAAGGCGAAATAGCGTTTGTTTCCCAGTCCTAAACGGAGTTGAATCCCATGCAGTTTCTGGTCCTACGAGCAAGAGTTTTCTGCTAAGAAGAGTCACTATTGCGCTCCCATTGCCATACACAGTGCAAATAGCACTCGCGTCTGTTCCCAGCAAGTACAGTGTATTGGACTGAAGAGAAGCTACTGTTCTTGTCAGTTTCCTAAGCAGAGTTGAACTAGATATGCCCTGTGTGTGTAGGAAGCACAGTTCTTTTGTTCTGAGCAAGCTCACTGTTCTGGCCCTATAGGAAACACAGGAGAGTAGAAGAGTGCTGTTTTCTCAAAAGCAGAGTGTGTTTCTTGCAAGGCGAGCTAGCGTTTGTTTCCCAGTCCTAAACGGAGTTGAATCCCATGCAGTTTCTGGTCCTACGAGCAAGAGTTGTTTTCTGCTAAGAAGAGTCACTATTGCGCTCCCATTGCCATACACAGTGCAAATAGCACTCGCGTCTGTTCCCAGCAAGTACAGTGAATTGGACTGAAGAGAAGCTACTGTTCTGGTCAGTTTCCTAAGCAGAGTTGAACTAGATATGCCCCGTGTGTGTAGGAAGCACAGTTCTTTTGTTCTGAGCAAGCTCAATGTTCTGGCCCTATAGGAAACACAGGAGAGTAGAAGAGTGCTGTTTTCTCAAAAGCAGAGTGTGTTTCTTGCAAGGCGAGCTAGCGTTTGTTTCCCAGTCCTAAACGGAGTTGAATCCCATGCAGTTTCTGGTCCTACGAGCAAGAGTTGTTTTCTGCTAAGAAGAGTCACTATTGCGCTCCCATTGCCATACACAGTGCAAATAGCACTCGCGTCTGTTCCCAGCAAGTACAGTGTATTGGACTGAAGAGAAGCTACTGTTCTGGTCAGTTTCCTAAGCAGAGTTGAACTAGATATGCCCCGTGTGTGTAGGAAGCACAGTTCTTTTGTTCTGAGCAAGCTCACTGTTCTGGCCCTATAGGAAACACAGGATAGTTAAGAGTGCTGTTTTCTCAAAAGCAGAGTGTGTTTCTTGCAAGGCGAGCTAGCGTTTGTTTCCCAGTCCTAAACGGAGTTGAATCCCATGCAGTTTCTGGTCCTACGAGCAAGAGTTGTTTTCTGCTAAGAAGAGTCACTATTGCGCTCCCTTTGCCATACACAGTGCAAATAGCACTCGCTTCTGTTCCCAGCAAGTACAGTGTGTATTGGACTGCAGAGAAGCTACTGTTCTGGTCAGTTTCCTAAGCAGAGTTGAACTAGATATGCCCCGTGTGTGTAGGAAGCACAGTTCTTTTGTTCTGAGCAAGCTCACTGTTCTGGCCCTATAGGAAACACAGGAGAGTAGAAGAGTGCTGTTTTCTCAAAAGCAGAGTGTGTTTCTTGCAAGGCGAGCTAGAGTTTGTTTCCCAGTCCTAAACGGAGTTGAATCCCATGCAGTTTCTGGTCCTACGAGCAAGAGTTGTTTTCTGCTAAGAAGAGTCACTATTGCGCTCCCATTGCCATACACAGTGCAAATAGCACTCGCGTCTGTTCCCAGCAAGTACAGTGTATTGGACTGAAGAGAAGCTACTGTTCTGGTCAGTTTCCTAAGCAGAGTTGAACTAGATATGCCCCGTGTGTGTAGGAAGCACAGTTCTTTTGTTCTGAGCAAGCTCACTGTTCTGGCCCTATAGGAAACACAGGAGAGTAGAAGAGTGCTGTTTTCTCAAAAGCAGAGTGTGTTTCTTGCAAGGCGAGCTAGCGTTTGTTTCCCAGTCCTAAACGGAGTTGAATCCCATGCAGATTCTGGTCCTACGAGCAAGAGTTGTTTTCTGCTAAGAAGAGTCACTATTGCGCTCCCATTGCCATACACAGTGCAAATAGCACTCGCGTCTGTTCCCAGCAAGTACAGTGTATTGGACTGAAGAGAAGCTACTGTTCTTGTCAGTTTCCTAAGCAGAGTTGAACTAGATATGCCCCGTGTGTGTAGGAAGCACAGTTCTTTTGTTCTGAGCAAGCTCACTGTTCTGGCCCTATAGGAAACACAGGAGAGTAGAAGAGTGCTGTTTTCTCAAAAGCAGAGTGTGTTTCTTGCAAGGCGAGCTAGCGTTTGTTTCCCAGTCCTAAACGGAGTTGAATCCCATGCAGTTTCTGGTCCTACGAGCAAGAGTTGTTTTCTGCTAAGAAGAGTCACTATTGCGCTCCCATTGCCATACACAGTGCAAATAGCACTCGCGTCTGTTCCCAGCAAGTACAGTGTATTGGACTGAAGAGAAGCTACTGTTCTTGTCAGTTTCCTAAGCAGAGTTGAACTAGATATGCCCCGTGTGTGTAGGAAGCACAGTTCTTTTGTTCTGAGCAAGCTCACTGTTCTGGCCCTATAGGAAACACAGGAGAGTAGAAGAGTGCTGTTTTCTCAAAAGCAGAGTGTGTTTCTTGCAAGGCGAGCTAGCGTTTGTTTCCCAGTCCTAAACGGAGTTGAATCCCATGCAGTTTCTGGTCCTACGAGCAAGAGTTGTTTTCTGCTAAGAAGAGTCACTATTGCGCTCCCATTGCCATACACAGTGCAAATAGTACTCGCGTCTGTTCCCAGCAAGTAAAGTGTATTGGACTGAAGAGAAGCTACTGTTCTGGTCAGTTTCCTAAGCAGAGTTGAACTAGATATGCCCCGTGTGTGTAGGAAGCACAGTTCTTTTGTTCTGAGCAAGCTCACTGTTCTGGCCCTATAGGAAACACAGGAGAGTAGAAGAGTGCTGTTTTCTCAAAAGCAGAGTGTGTTTCTTGCAAGGCGAGCTAGCGTTTGTTTCCCAGTCCTAAACGGAGTTGAATCCCATGCAGTTTCTGGTCCTACGAGCAAGAGTTGTTTTCTGCTAAGAAGAGTCACTATTGCGCTCCCATTGCCATACACAGTGCAAATAGCACTCGCGTCTGTTCCCAGCAAGTACAGTGTATTGGACTGAAGAGAAGCTACTGTTCTGGTCAGTTTCCTAAGCAGAGTTGAACAAGATATGCCCCGTGTGTGTAGGAAGCACAGTTCTTTTGTTCTGAGCAAGCTCAATGTTCTGGCCCTATAGGAAACACAGGAGAGTAGAAGAGTGCTGTTTTCTCAAAAGCAGAGTGTGTTTCTTGCAAGGCGACTGTTCTTGTCAGTTTCCTAAGCAGAGTTGAACTAGATATGCCCCGTGTGTGTAGGAAGCACAGTTCTTTTGTTCTGAGCAAGCTCACTGTTCTGGCCCTATAGGAAACACAGGAGAGTAGAAGAGTGCTGTTTTCTCAAAAGCAGAGTGTGTTTCTTGCAAGGCGAGCTAGCGTTTGTTTCCCAGTCCTAAACGGAGTTGAATCCCATGCAGTTTCTGGTCCTACGAGCAAGAGTTGTTTTCTGCTAAGAAGAGTCACTATTGCGCTCCCATTGCCATACACAGTGCAAATAGCACTCGCGTCTGTTCCCAGCAAGTACAGTGTATTGGACTGAAGAGAAGCTACTGTTCTGGTCAGTTTCCTAAGCAGAGTTGAACTAGATATGCCCCGTGTGTGTAGGAAGCACAGTTCTTTTGTTCTGAGCAAGCTCACTGTTCTGGCCCTATAGGAAACACAGGAGAGTAGAAGAGTGCTGTTTTCTCAAAAGCAGAGTGTGTTTCTTGCAAGGCGAGCTAGCGTTTGTTTCCCAGTCCTAAACGGAGTTGAATCCCATGCAGTTTCTGGTCCTACGAGCAAGAGTTGTTTTCTGCTAAGAAGAGTCACTCTTGCGCTCCCATTGCCATACACAGTGCAAATAGCACTCGCGTCTGTTCCCAGCAAGTACAGTGTATTGGACTGAAGAGAAGCTACTGTTCTGGTCAGTTTCCTAAGCAGAGTTGAACTAGATATGCCCCGTGTGTGTAGGAAGCACAGTTCTTTTGTTCTGAGCAAGCTCACTGTTCTGGCCCTATAGGAAACACAGGAGAGTAGAAGAGTGCCTTTTTCTCAAAAGCAGAGTGTGTTTCTTGCAAGGCGAAATAGCGTTTGTTTCCCAGTCCTAAACGGAGTTGAATCCCATGCAGTTTCTGGTCCTACGAGCAAGAGTTTTCTGCTAAGAAGAGTCACTATTGCGCTCCCATTGCCATACACAGTGCAAATAGCACTCGCGTCTGTTCCCAGCAAGTACAGTGTATTGGACTGAAGAGAAGCTACTGTTCTTGTCAGTTTCCTAAGCAGAGTTGAACTAGATATGCCCTGTGTGTGTAGGAAGCACAGTTCTTTTGTTCTGAGCAAGCTCACTGTTCTGGCCCTATAGGAAACACAGGAGAGTAGAAGAGTGCTGTTTTCTCAAAAGCAGAGTGTGTTTCTTGCAAGGCGAGCTAGCGTTTGTTTCCCAGTCCTAAACGGAGTTGAATCCCATGCAGTTTCTGGTCCTACGAGCAAGAGTTGTTTTCTGCTAAGAAGAGTCACTATTGCGCTCCCATTGCCATACACAGTGCAAATAGCACTCGCGTCTGTTCCCAGCAAGTACAGTGTATTGGACTGAAGAGAAGCTACTGTTCTGGTCAGTTTCCTAAGCAGAGTTGAACTAGATATGCCCCGTGTGTGTAGGAAGCACAGTTCTTTTGTTCTGAGCAAGCTCAATGTTCTGGCCCTATAGGAAACACAGGAGAGTAGAAGAGTGCTGTTTTCTCAAAAGCAGAGTGTGTTTCTTGCAAGGCGAGCTAGCGTTTGTTTCCCAGTCCTAAACGGAGTTGAATCCCATGCAGATTCTGGTCCTACGAGCAAGAGTTGTTTTCTGCTAAGAAGAGTCACTATTGCGCTCCCATTGCCATACACAGTGCAAATAGCACTCGCGTCTGTTCCCAGCAAGTACAGTGTATTGGACTGAAGAGAAGCTACTGTTCTGGTCAGTTTCCTAAGCAGAGTTGAACTAGATATGCCCCGTGTGTGTAGGAAGCACAGTTCTTTTGTTCTGAGCAAGCTCACTGTTCTGGCCCTATAGGAAACACAGGAGAGTAGAAGAGTGCTGTTTTCTCAAAAGCAGAGTGTGTTTCTTGCAAGGCGAGCTAGCGTTTGTTTCCCAGTCCTAAACGGAGTTGAATCCCATGCAGTTTCTGGTCCTACGAGCAAGAGTTGTTTTCTGCTAAGAAGAGTCACTATTGCGCTCCCATTGCCATACACAGTGCAAATAGCACTCGCGTCTGTTCCCAGCAAGTACAGTGTATTGGACTGAAGAGAAGCTACTGTTCTGGTCAGTTTCCTAAGCAGAGTTGAACTAGATATGCCCCGTGTGTGTAGGAAGCACAGTTCTTTTGTTCTGAGCAAGCTCACTGTTCTGGCCCTATAGGAAACACAGGAGAGTAGAAGAGTGCTGTTTTCTCAAAAGCAGAGTGTGTTTCTTGCAAGGCGAGCTAGCGTTTGTTTCCCAGTCCTAAACGGAGTTGAATCCCATGCAGTTTCTGGTCCTACGAGCAAGAGTTGTTTTCTGCTAAGAAGAGTCACTATTGCGCTCCCATTGCCATACACAGTGCAAATAGCACTCGCGTCTGTTCCCAGCAAGTACAGTGTATTGGACTGAAGAGAAGCTACTGTTCTGGTCAGTTTCCTAAGCAGAGTTGAACTAGATATGCCCCGTGTGTGTAGGAAGCACAGTTCTTTTGTTCTGAGCAAGCTCATGTTCTGGCCCTATAGGAAACACAGGAGAGTAGAAGAGTGCTGTTTTCTCAAAAGCAGAGTGTGTTTCTTGCAAGGCGAGCTAGCGTTTGTTTCCCAGTCCTAAACGGAGTTGAATCCCATGCAGTTTCTGGTCCTACGAGCAAGAGTTGTTTTCTGCTAAGAAGAGTCACTATTGCGCTCCCATTGCCATACACAGTGCAAATAGCACTCGCGTCTGTTCCCAGCAATTACAGTGTATTGGACTGAAGAGAAGCTACTGATCTGGTCAGTTTCCTAAGCAGAGTTGAACTAGATATGCCCCGTGTGTGTAGGAAGCACAGTTCTTTTGTTCTGAGCAAGCTCAATGTTCTGGCCCTATAGGAAACACAGGAGAGTAGAAGAGTGCTGTTTTCTCAAAAGCAGAGTGTGTTTCTTGCAAGGCGAGCTAGCGTTTGTTTCCCAGTCCTAAACGGAGTTGAATCCCATGCAGATTCTGGTCCTACGAGCAAGAGTTGTTTTCTGCTAAGAAGAGTCACTATTGCGCTCCCATTGCCATACACAGTGCAAATAGCACTCGCGTCTGTTCCCAGCAAGTACAGTGTATTGGACTGAAGAGAAGCTACTGTTCTGGTCAGTTTCCTAAGCAGAGTTGAACTAGATATGCCCCGTGTGTGTAGGAAGCACAGTTCTTTTGTTCTGAGCAAGCTCACTGTTCTGGCCCTATAGGAAACACAGGAGAGTAGAAGAGTGCTGTTTTCTCAAAAGCAGAGTGTGTTTCTTGCAAGGCGAGCTAGCGTTTGTTTCCCAGTCCTAAACGGAGTTGAATCCCATGCAGATTCTGGTCCTACGAGCAAGAGTTGTTTTCTGCTAAGAAGAGTCACTATTGCGCTCCCATTGCCATACACAGTGCAAATAGCACTCGCGTCTGTTCCCAGCAAGTACAGTGTATTGGACTGAAGAGAAGCTACTGTTCTTGTCAGTTTCCTAAGCAGAGTTGAACTAGATATGCCCCGTGTGTGTAGGAAGCACAGTTCTTTTGTTCTGAGCAAGCTCACTGTTCTGGCCCTATAGGAAACACAGGAGAGTAGAAGAGTGCTGTTTTCTCAAAAGCAGAGTGTGTTTCTTGCAAGGCGAGCTAGCGTTTGTTTCCCAGTCCTAAACGGAGTTGAATCCCATGCAGTTTCTGGTCCTACGAGCAAGAGTTGTTTTCTGCTAAGAAGAGTCACTATTGCGCTCCCATTGCCATACACAGTGCAAATAGCACTCGCGTCTGTTCCCAGCAAGTACAGTGTATTGGACTGAAGAGAAGCTACTGTTCTTGTCAGTTTCCTAAGCAGAGTTGAACTAGATATGCCCCGTGTGTGTAGGAAGCACAGTTCTTTTGTTCTGAGCAAGCTCACTGTTCTGGCCCTATAGGAAACACAGGAGAGTAGAAGAGTGCTGTTTTCTCAAAAGCAGAGTGTGTTTCTTGCAAGGCGAGCTAGCGTTTGTTTCCCAGTCCTAAACGGAGTTGAATCCCATGCAGTTTCTGGTCCTACGAGCAAGAGTTGTTTTCTGCTAAGAAGAGTCACTATTGCGCTCCCATTGCCATACACAGTGCAAATAGTACTCGCGTCTGTTCCCAGCAAGTAAAGTGTATTGGACTGAAGAGAAGCTACTGTTCTGGTCAGTTTCCTAAGCAGAGTTGAACTAGATATGCCCCGTGTGTGTAGGAAGCACAGTTCTTTTGTTCTGAGCAAGCTCACTGTTCTGGCCCTATAGGAAACACAGGAGAGTAGAAGAGTGCTGTTTTCTCAAAAGCAGAGTGTGTTTCTTGCAAGGCGAGCTAGCGTTTGTTTCCCAGTCCTAAACGGAGTTGAATCCCATGCAGTTTCTGGTCCTACGAGCAAGAGTTGTTTTCTGCTAAGAAGAGTCACTATTGCGCTCCCATTGCCATACACAGTGCAAATAGCACTCGCGTCTGTTCCCAGCAAGTACAGTGTATTGGACTGAAGAGAAGCTACTGTTCTGGTCAGTTTCCTAAGCAGAGTTGAACAAGATATGCCCCGTGTGTGTAGGAAGCACAGTTCTTTTGTTCTGAGCAAGCTCAATGTTCTGGCCCTATAGGAAACACAGGAGAGTAGAAGAGTGCTGTTTTCTCAAAAGCAGAGTGTGTTTCTTGCAAGGCGACTGTTCTTGTCAGTTTCCTAAGCAGAGTTGAACTAGATATGCCCCGTGTGTGTAGGAAGCACAGTTCTTTTGTTCTGAGCAAGCTCACTGTTCTGGCCCTATAGGAAACACAGGAGAGTAGAAGAGTGCTGTTTTCTCAAAAGCAGAGTGTGTTTCTTGCAAGGCGAGCTAGCGTTTGTTTCCCAGTCCTAAACGGAGTTGAATCCCATGCAGTTTCTGGTCCTACGAGCAAGAGTTGTTTTCTGCTAAGAAGAGTCACTATTGCGCTCCCATTGCCATACACAGTGCAAATAGCACTCGCGTCTGTTCCCAGCAAGTACAGTGTATTGGACTGAAGAGAAGCTACTGTTCTGGTCAGTTTCCTAAGCAGAGTTGAACTAGATATGCCCCGTGTGTGTAGGAAGCACAGTTCTTTTGTTCTGAGCAAGCTCACTGTTCTGGCCCTATAGGAAACACAGGAGAGTAGAAGAGTGCTGTTTTCTCAAAAGCAGAGTGTGTTTCTTGCAAGGCGAGCTAGCGTTTGTTTCCCAGTCCTAAACGGAGTTGAATCCCATGCAGTTTCTGGTCCTACGAGCAAGAGTTGTTTTCTGCTAAGAAGAGTCACTCTTGCGCTCCCATTGCCATACACAGTGCAAATAGCACTCGCGTCTGTTCCCAGCAAGTACAGTGTATTGGACTGAAGAGAAGCTACTGTTCTGGTCAGTTTCCTAAGCAGAGTTGAACTAGATATGCCCCGTGTGTGTAGGAAGCACAGTTCTTTTGTTCTGAGCAAGCACACTGTTCTGGCCCTATAGGAAACACAGGAGAGTAGAAGAGTGCCTTTTTCTCAAAAGCAGAGTGTGTTTCTTGCAAGGCGAAATAGCGTTTGTTTCCCAGTCCTAAACGGAGTTGAATCCCATGCAGTTTCTGGTCCTACGAGCAAGAGTTTTCTGCTAAGAAGAGTCACTATTGCGCTCCCATTGCCATACACAGTGCAAATAGCACTCGCGTCTGTTCCCAGCAAGTACAGTGTATTGGACTGAAGAGAAGCTACTGTTCTTGTCAGTTTCCTAAGCAGAGTTGAACTAGATATGCCCTGTGTGTGTAGGAAGCACAGTTCTTTTGTTCTGAGCAAGCTCACTGTTCTGGCCCTATAGGAAACACAGGAGAGTAGAAGAGTGCTGTTTTCTCAAAAGCAGAGTGTGTTTCTTGCAAGGCGAGCTAGCGTTTGTTTCCCAGTCCTAAACGGAGTTGAATCCCATGCAGTTTCTGGTCCTACGAGCAAGAGTTGTTTTCTGCTAAGAAGAGTCACTATTGCGCTCCCATTGCCATACACAGTGCAAATAGCACTCGCGTCTGTTCCCAGCAAGTACAGTGTATTGGACTGAAGAGAAGCTACTGTTCTGGTCAGTTTCCTAAGCAGAGTTGAACTAGATATGCCCCGTGTGTGTAGGAAGCACAGTTCTTTTGTTCTGAGCAAGCTCAATGTTCTGGCCCTATAGGAAACACAGGAGAGTAGAAGAGTGCTGTTTTCTCAAAAGCAGAGTGTGTTTCTTGCAAGGCGAGCTAGCGTTTGTTTCCCAGTCCTAAACGGAGTTGAATCCCATGCAGTTTCTGGTCCTACGAGCAAGAGTTGTTTTCTGCTAAGAAGAGTCACTATTGCGCTCCCATTGCCATACACAGTGCAAATAGCACTCGCGTCTGTTCCCAGCAAGTACAGTGTATTGGACTGAAGAGAAGCTACTGTTCTGGTCAGTTTCCTAAGCAGAGTTGAACTAGATATGCCCCGTGTGTGTAGGAAGCACAGTTCTTTTGTTCTGAGCAAGCTCACTGTTCTGGCCCTATAGGAAACACAGGAGAGTAGAAGAGTGCTGTTTTCTCAAAAGCAGAGTGTGTTTCTTGCAAGGCGAGCTAGCGTTTGTTTCCCAGTCCTAAACGGAGTTGAATCCCATGCAGTTTCTGGTCCTACGAGCAAGAGTTGTTTTCTGCTAAGAAGAGTCACTATTGCGCTCCCATTGCCATACACAGTGCAAATAGCACTCGCGTCTGTTCCCAGCAAGTACAGTGTATTGGACTGAAGAGAAGCTACTGTTCTGGTCAGTTTCCTAAGCAGAGTTGAACTAGATATGCCCCGTGTGTGTAGGAAGCACAGTTCTTTTGTTCTGAGCAAGCTCACTGTTCTGGCCCTATAGGAAACACAGGAGAGTAGAAGAGTGCTGTTTTCTCAAAAGCAGAGTGTGTTTCTTGCAAGGCGAGCTAGCGTTTGTTTCCCAGTCCTAAACGGAGTTGAATCCCATGCAGTTTCTGGTCCTACGAGCAAGAGTTGTTTTCTGCTAAGAAGAGTCACTATTGCGCTCCCATTGCCATACACAGTGCAAATAGCACTCGCGTCTGTTCCCAGCAAGTACAGTGTATTGGACTGAAGAGAAGCTACTGTTCTGGTCAGTTTCCTAAGCAGAGTTGAACTAGATATGCCCCGTGTGTGTAGGAAGCACAGTTCTTTTGTTCTGAGCAAGCTCATGTTCTGGCCCTATAGGAAACACAGGAGAGTAGAAGAGTGCTGTTTTCTCAAAAGCAGAGTGTGTTTCTTGCAAGGCGAGCTAGCGTTTGTTTCCCAGTCCTAAACGGAGTTGAATCCCATGCAGTTTCTGGTCCTACGAGCAAGAGTTGTTTTCTGCTAAGAAGAGTCACTATTGCGCTCCCATTGCCATACACAGTGCAAATAGCACTCGCGTCTGTTCCCAGCAATTACAGTGTATTGGACTGAAGAGAAGCTACTGATCTGGTCAGTTTCCTAAGCAGAGTTGAACTAGATATGCCCCGTGTGTGTAGGAAGCACAGTTCTTTTGTTCTGAGCAAGCTCAATGTTCTGGCCCTATAGGAAACACAGGAGAGTAGAAGAGTGCTGTTTTCTCAAAAGCAGAGTGTGTTTCTTGCAAGGCGAGCTAGCGTTTGTTTCCCAGTCCTAAACGGAGTTGAATCCCATGCAGATTCTGGTCCTACGAGCAAGAGTTGTTTTCTGCTAAGAAGAGTCACTATTGCGCTCCCATTGCCATACACAGTGCAAATAGCACTCGCGTCTGTTCCCAGCAAGTACAGTGTATTGGACTGAAGAGAAGCTACTGTTCTGGTCAGTTTCCTAAGCAGAGTTGAACTAGATATGCCCCGTGTGTGTAGGAAGCACAGTTCTTTTGTTCTGAGCAAGCTCACTGTTCTGGCCCTATAGGAAACACAGGACAGTAGTGCTGTTTTCTCAAAAGCAGAGTGTGTTTCTTGCAAGGCGAGCTAGCGTTTGTTTCCCAGTCCTAAACGGAGTTGAATCCCATGCAGATTCTGGTCCTACGAGCAAGAGTTGTTTTCTGCTAAGAAGAGTCACTATTGCGCTCCCATTGCCATACACAGTGCAAATAGCACTCGCGTCTGTTCCCAGCAAGTACAGTGTATTGGACTGAAGAGAAGCTACTGTTCTGGTCAGTTTCCTAAGCAGAGTTGAACTAGATATGCCCCGTGTGTGTAGGAAGCACAGTTCTTTTGTTCTGAGCAAGCTCACTGTTCTGGCCCTATAGGAAACACAGGAGAGTAGAAGAGTGCTGTTTTCTCAAAAGCAGAGTGTGTTTCTTGCAAGGCGAGCTAGCGTTTGTTTCCCAGTCCTAAACGGAGTTGAATCCCATGCAGTTTCTGGTCCTACGAGCAAGAGTTGTTTTCTGCTAAGAAGAGTCACTATTGCGCTCCCATTGCCATACACAGTGCAAATAGCACTCGCGTCTGTTCCCAGCAAGTACAGTGAATTGGACTGAAGAGAAGCTACTGTTCTGGTCAGTTTCCTAAGCAGAGTTGAACTAGATATGCCCCGTGTGTGTAGGAAGCACAGTTCTTTTGTTCTGAGCAAGCTCAATGTTCTGGCCCTATAGGAAACACAGGAGAGTAGAAGAGTGCTGTTTTCTCAAAAGCAGAGTGTGTTTCTTGCAAGGCGAGCTAGCCTTTGTTTCCCAGTCCTAAACAGAGTTGAATCCCATGCAGATTCTGGTCCTACGAGCAAGAGTTGTTTTCTGCTAAGAAGAGTCACTATTGCGCTCCCATTGCCATACACAGTGCAAATAGCACTCGCGTCTGTTCCCAGCAAGTACAGTGTATTGGACTGAAGAGAAGCTACTGTTCTGGTCAGTTTCCTAAGCAGAGTTGAACTAGATATGCCCCGTGTGTGTAGGAAGCACAGTTCTTTTGTTCTGAGCAAGCTCACTGTTCTGGCCCTATAGGAAACACAGGAGAGTAGAAGAGTGCCTTTTTCTCAAAAGCAGAGTGTGTTTCTTGCAAGGCGAAATAGCGTTTGTTTCCCAGTCCTAAACGGAGTTGAATCCCATGCAGTTTCTGGTCCTACGAGCAAGAGTTTTCTGCTAAGAAGAGTCACTATTGCGCTCCCATTGCCATACACAGTGCAAATAGCACTCGCGTCTGTTCCCAGCAAGTACAGTGTATTGGACTGAAGAGAAGCTACTGTTCTTGTCAGTTTCCTAAGCAGAGTTGAACTAGATATGCCCCGTGTGTATAGGAAGCACAGTTCTTTTGTTCTGAGCAAGCTCACTGTTCTGGCCCTATAGGAAACACAGGAGAGTAGAAGAGTGCTGTTTTCTCAAAAGCAGAGTGTGTTTCTTGCAAGGCGAGCTAGCGTTTGTTTCCCAGTCCTAAACGGAGTTGAATCCCATGCAGTTTCTGGTCCTACGAGCAAGAGTTGTTTTCTGCTAAGAAGAGTCACTATTGCGCTCCCATTGCCATACACAGTGCAAATAGCACTCGCGTCTGTTCCCAGCAAGTACAGTGTATTGGACTGAAGAGAAGCTACTGTTCTGGTCAGTTTCCTAAGCAGAGTTGAACTAGATATGCCCCGTGTGTGTAGGAAGCACAGTTCTTTTGTTCTGAGCAAGCTCACTGTTCTGGCCCTATAGGAAACACAGGAGAGTTAAGAGTGCTGTTTTCTCAAAAGCATAGTGTGTTTCTTGCAAGGCGAGCTAGCGTTTGTGTCCCAGTCCTAAACGGAGTTGAATCCCATGCGGTTTCTGGTCCTACGAGCAAGAGTTGTTTTCTGCTAAGAAGAGTCACTATTGCGCTCCCTTTGCCATACACAGTGCAAATAGCACTCGCTTCTGTTCCCAGCAAGTACAGTGTGTATTGGACTGCAGAGAAGCTACTGTTCTGGTCAGTTTCCTAAGCAGAGTTGAACTAGATATGCCCCGTGTGTGTAGGAAGCACAGTTCTTTTGTTCTGAGCAAGCTCACTGTTCTGGCCCTATAGGAAACACAGGAGAGTAGAAGAGTGCTGTTTTCTCAAAAGCAGAGTGTGTTTCTTGCAAGGCGAGCTAGCGTTTGTTTCCCAGTCCTAAACGGAGTTGAATCCCATGCAGTTTCTGGTCCTACGAGCAAGAGTTGTTTTCTGCTAAGAAGAGTCACTATTGCGCTCCCATTACCATACACAGTGCAAATAGCACTCGCGTCTGTTCCCAGCAAGTACAGTGTATTGGACTGCAGAGAAGCTACTGTTCTGGTCAGTTTCCTAAGCAGAGTTGAACTAGATATGCCCCGTGTGTGTAGGAAGCACAGTTCTTTTGTTCTGAGCAAGCTCACTGTTCTGGCCCTATAGGAAACACAGGAGAGTAGAAGAGTGCCTTTTTCTCAAAAGCAGAGTGTGTTTCTTGCAAGGCGAAATAGCGTTTGTTTCCCAGTCCTAAACGGAGTTGAATCCCATGCAGTTTCTGGTCCTACGAGCAAGAGTTTTCTGCTAAGAAGAGTCACTATTGCGCTCCCATTGCCATACACAGTGCAAATAGCACTCGCGTCTGTTCCCAGCAAGTACAGTGTATTGGACTGAAGAGAAGCTACTGTTCTTGTCAGTTTCCTAAGCAGAGTTGAACTAGATATGCCCCGTGTGTGTAGGAAGCACAGTTCTTTTGTTCTGAGCAAGCTCACTGTTCTGGCCCTATAGGAAACACAGGAGAGTAGAAGAGTGCTGTTTTCTCAAAAGCAGAGTGTGTTTCTTGCAAGGCGAGCTAGCGTTTGTTTCCCAGTCCTAAACGGAGTTGAATCCCATGCAGTTTCTGGTCCTACGAGCAAGAGTTGTTTTCTGCTAAGAAGAGTCACTATTGCGCTCCCATTGCCATACACAGTGCAAATAGCACTCGCGTCTGTTCCCAGCAAGTACAGTGAATTGGACTGAAGAGAAGCTACTGTTCTGGTCAGTTTCCTAAGCAGAGTTGAACTAGATATGCCCCGTGTGTGTAGGAAGCACAGTTCTTTTGTTCTGAGCAAGCTCAATGTTCTGGCCCTATAGGAAACACAGGAGAGTAGAAGAGTGCTGTTTTCTCAAAAGCAGAGTGTGTTTCTTGCAAGGCGAGCTAGCGTTTGTTTCCCAGTCCTAAACGGAGTTGAATCCCATGCAGTTTCTGGTCCTACGAGCAAGAGTTGTTTTCTGCTAAGAAGAGTCACTCTTGCGCTCCCATTGCCATACACAGTGCAAATAGCACTCGCGTCTGTTCCCAGCAAGTACAGTGTATTGGACTGAAGAGAAGCTACTGTTCTGGTCAGTTTCCTAAGCAGAGTTGAACTAGATATGCCCCGTGTGTGTAGGAAGCACAGTTCTTTTGTTCTGAGCAAGCTCACTGTTCTGGCCCTATAGGAAACACAGGAGAGTTAAGAGTGCTGTTTTCTCAAAAGCAGAGTACACACTTGCAAGGCGAGCTAGAGTTTGTTTCCCAGTCCTAAACGGAGTTGAATCCCATGCAGTTTCTGGTCCTACGAGCAAGAGTTGTTTTCTGCTAAGAAGAGTCACTATTGCGCTCCCATTGCCATACACAGTGCAAATAGCACTCGCGTCTGTTCCCAGCAAGTACAGTGTATTGGACTGAAGAGAAGCTACTGTTCTGGTCAGTTTCCTAAGCAGAGTTGAACTAGATATGCCCCGTGTGTGTAGGAAGCACAGTTCTTTTGTTCTGAGCAAGCTCACTGTTCTGGCCCTATAGGAAACACAGGAGAGTAGAAGAGTGCTGTTTTCTCAAAAGCAGAGTGTGTTTCTTGCAAGGCGAGCTAGCGTTTGTTTCCCAGTCCTAAACGGAGTTGAATCCCATGCAGATTCTGGTCCTACGAGCAAGAGTTGTTTTCTGCTAAGAAGAGTCACTATTGCGCTCCCATTGCCATACACAGTGCAAATAGCACTCGCGTCTGTTCCCAGCAAGTACAGTGTATTGGACTGAAGAGAAGCTACTGTTCTTGTCAGTTTCCTAAGCAGAGTTGAACTAGATATGCCCCGTGTGTGTAGGAAGCACAGTTCTTTTGTTCTGAGCAAGCTCACTGTTCTGGCCCTATAGGAAACACAGGAGAGTAGAAGAGTGCTGTTTTCTCAAAAGCAGAGTGTGTTTCTTGCAAGGCGAGCTAGCGTTTGTTTCCCAGTCCTAAACGGAGTTGAATCCCATGCAGTTTCTGGTCCTACGAGCAAGAGTTGTTTTCTGCTAAGAAGAGTCACTATTGCGCTCCCATTGCCATACACAGTGCAAATAGCACTCGCGTCTGTTCCCAGCAAGTACAGTGTATTGGACTGAAGAGAAGCTACTGTTCTTGTCAGTTTCCTAAGCAGAGTTGAACTAGATATGCCCCGTGTGTGTAGGAAGCACAGTTCTTTTGTTCTGAGCAAGCTCACTGTTCTGGCCCTATAGGAAACACAGGAGAGTAGAAGAGTGCTGTTTTCTCAAAAGCAGAGTGTGTTTCTTGCAAGGCGAGCTAGCGTTTGTTTCCCAGTCCTAAACGGAGTTGAATCCCATGCAGTTTCTGGTCCTACGAGCAAGAGTTGTTTTCTGCTAAGAAGAGTCACTATTGCGCTCCCATTGCCATACACAGTGCAAATAGTACTCGCGTCTGTTCCCAGCAAGTACAGTGTATTGGACTGAAGAGAAGCTACTGTTCTGGTCAGTTTCCTAAGCAGAGTTGAACTAGATATGCCCCGTGTGTGTAGGAAGCACAGTTCTTTTGTTCTGAGCAAGCTCACTGTTCTGGCCCTATAGGAAACACAGGAGAGTAGAAGAGTGCTGTTTTCTCAAAAGCAGAGTGTGTTTCTTGCAAGGCGAGCTAGCGTTTGTTTCCCAGTCCTAAACGGAGTTGAATCCCATGCAGTTTCTGGTCCTACGAGCAAGAGTTGTTTTCTGCTAAGAAGAGTCACTATTGCGCTCCCATTGCCATACACAGTGCAAATAGCACTCGCGTCTGTTCCCAGCAAGTACAGTGTATTGGACTGAAGAGAAGCTACTGTTCTGGTCAGTTTCCTAAGCAGAGTTGAACAAGATATGCCCCGTGTGTGTAGGAAGCACAGTTCTTTTGTTCTGAGCAAGCTCAATGTTCTGGCCCTATAGGAAACACAGGAGAGTAGAAGAGTGCTGTTTTCTCAAAAGCAGAGTGTGTTTCTTGCAAGGCGAGCTAGCGTTTGTTTCCCAGTCCTAAACGGAGTTGAATCCCATGCAGTTTGTGGTCCTACGAGCAAGAGTTGTTTTCTGCTAAGAAGAGTCACTATTGCGCTCCCATTGCCATACACAGTGCAAATAGCACTCGCGTCTGTTCCCAGCAAGTACAGTGTATTGGACTGAAGAGAAGTTCCTGTTCTGGTCAGTTTCCTAAGCAGAGTTGAACTAGATATGCCCCGTGTGTGTAGGAAGCACAGTTCTTTTGTTCTGAGCAAGCTCACTGTTCTGGCCCTATAGGAAACACAGGAGAGTTAAGAGTGCTGTTTTCTCAAAAGCAGAGTGTGTTTCTTGCAAGGCGAGCTAGCGTTTGTTTCCCAGTCCTAAACGGAGTTGAATCCCATGCAGTTTCTGGTCCTACGAGCAAGAGTTGTTTTCTGCTAAGAAGAGTCACTATTGCGCTCCCTTTGCCATACACAGTGCAAATAGCACTCGCTTCTGTTCCCAGCAAGTACAGTGTGTATTGGACTGCAGAGAAGCTACTGTTCTGGTCAGTTTCCTAAGCAGAGTTGAACTAGATATGCCCCGTGTGTGTAGGAAGCACAGTTCTTTTGTTCTGAGCAAGCTCACTGTTCTGGCCCTATAGGAAACACAGGAGAGTAGAAGAGTGCTGTTTTCTCAAAAGCAGAGTGTGTTTCTTGCAAGGCGAGCTAGCGTTTGTTTCCCAGTCCTAAACGGAGTTGAATCCCATGCAGTTTCTGGTCCTACGAGCAAGAGTTGTTTTCTGCTAAGAAGAGTCACTATTGCGCTCCCATTGCCATACACAGTGCAAATAGTACTCGCGTCTGTTCCCAGCAAGTACAGTGTAT
The DNA here is from genome assembly GCF_949786415.1 of Peromyscus eremicus. Taxonomy (NCBI): domain Eukaryota; kingdom Metazoa; phylum Chordata; class Mammalia; order Rodentia; family Cricetidae; genus Peromyscus; species Peromyscus eremicus. The sequence goes on along the minus strand of NW_026737718.1, from coordinate 1,200 downwards.
TGGGACTGAAGAGAAGCTACTGTTCTGGTCAGTTTCCTAAGCAGAGTTGAACTAGATATGCCCCGTGTGTGTAGGAAGCACAGTTCTTTTGTTCTGAGCAAGCTCACTGTTCTGGCCCTATAGGAAACACAGGAGAGTAGAAGAGTGCTGTTTTCTCAAAAGCAGAGTGTGTTTCTTGCAAGGCGAGCTAGCGTTTGTTTCCCAGTCCTAAACGGAGTTGAATCCCATGCAGTTTCTGGTCCTACGAGCAAGAGTTGTTTTCTGCTAAGAAGAGTCACTATTGCGCTCCCATTGCCATACACAGTGCAAATAGCACTCGCGTCTGTTCCCAGCAAGTACAGTGTATTGGACTGAAGAGAAGCTACTGTTCTGGTCAGTTTCCTAAGCAGAGTTTGAACAAGATATGCCCCGTGTGTGTAGGAAGCACAGTTCTTTTGTTCTGAGCAAGCTCAATGTTCTGGCCCTATAGGAAACACAGGAGAGTAGAAGAGTGCTGTTTTCTCAAAAGCAGAGTGTGTTTCTTGCAAGGCGAGCTAGCGTTTGTTTCCCAGTCCTAAACGGAGTTGAATCCCATGCAGTTTCTGGTCCTACGAGCAAGAGTTGTTTTTCTGCTAAGAAGAGTCACTATTGCGCTCCCATTGCCATACACAGTGCAAAATAGCACTCGCGTCTGTTCCCAGCAAGTACAGTGTATTGGACTGAAGAGAAGTTCCTGTTCTGGTCAGTTTCCTAAGCAGAGTTGAACTAGATATGCCCCGTGTGTGTAGGAAGCACAGTTCTTTTGTTCTGAGCAATCTCACTGTTCTGGCCCTATAGGAAACACAGGAGAGTTAAGAGTGCTGTTTTCTCAAAAGCAGAGTGTGTTTCTTGCAAGGCGAGCTAGCGTTTGTTTCCCAGTCCTAAACGGAGTTGAATCCCATGCAGTTTCTGGTCCTACGAGCAAGAGTTGTTTTCTGCTAAGAAGAGTCACTATTGCGCTCCCTTTGCCATACACAGTGCAAATAGCACTCGCTTCTGTTCCCAGCAAGTACAGTGTGTATTGGACTGCAGAGAAGCTACTGTTCTGGTCAGTTTCCTAAGCAGAGTTGAACTAGATATGCCCCGTGTGTGTAGGAAGCACAGTTCTTTTGTTCTGAGCAAGCTCACTGTTCTGGCCTATAGGAAACACAGCAGAATAGAAGAGTGCTGGTTGTCTCTTAA